>NW_026035529.1:10587-17890 GCF_019186545.1 Solanum stenotomum
TCATAGATATAGATTTTGAAAATGTATACCAGATCTTACGTAAACTTTATCTATTTATATAATTCATGTTCAAGATATGATAAATTTGATGAGACAAAAAGGTTGTCATTATCGAAATTCCTTATAAAAATTGAAATGAGTAGATATTGATCGATATTATAAGATGATAAATGTAATATATGTTAAAGACGATAAATATAATCGAGCAAAGAAATTGAATTGTCAAACTTCCCGTTAGATTGGAACAAGTAGATGTCGGTCAATAGCATAAGAACACTTTCTTATGTCAATTTAAAAAACTAAAGAGTTCTTCATTTTTCTTTGATTCATCTTACACATACTCTAGTACACTTTCCATTCAAGCGTAAATACAAGTATATAATTGAAAATTTGAGTATCATTCTAACGTATCTTTTATAATAAATAAATAAAAATTGAGCGATCTAAACTTGGAGTTTTATTTGTTTATGGTTCTCACTATTTGAAATTTTGAATACAACATCCATTCACGAGTGGAGTCAATTTCACAGATGGATTTTGCATTTGACAACTTGAGTCCCACTAATGTAATACACATACATATTATAAGATGAATAGACTTAACATTATTACAATTTATTATTTATGATATTATCGATTAAATGCAAGTTCAATCCATAAGTAGGTGAGATTGAGGAAGACATTTTATTTTATTTAATAATAAAAGTAATTAATTGTCAAACTAGATGCACGCCATTATGGAATTGCAAAAGGCCACGAATATAATGATCAACTACGTGGGGAAGGATGGTAGTATTATTTTTCCTTTACACGTCTCTTAAAAAATCATAAATATAAAATATATTTTTACTAATTTTTCATTTAACTCTTTTTAATACACTCTATTTATGTATCGTATCTCCATCAGTATCAAGATTAATAATGAAGAACTTGTTTGGTACTTTACCATACTATTTATACTTCCCAAAAAAATAATTTTAAGGAAAGAAATGAATTAATTTTGTAAATTGACAAATATTTCTTGATAAATATTTCTAATAACATGGACAAATAATATGATACGAAAGGAATACGATTGATGAAAAAGACTTTAATCTTTGCTAGTGCAGTAGTATCTTTTTGGATAAAAAATATTACTAAAGGAAAAGATCAATAGGATTATTTGAAAACTATTATTGATCTAAGTGCGATCTGTATTTTATCAACAATTCAAAAATGTAAGCATAAACTGTTAAACATAATTTATCATGGTGAAGAAAGTTAGCATATTAATAAGTTAGCATCCAAATTATTGAGGTTATGTACTTTTATAGAAATTATATTCTTAAATCATGTGATTAAATAATCTTCTGGCAAAACAATATGCAAAAAGACGCATATCATGCTATTATTAGTAAAGTATAAATATTGGATTGGCTACTTTAAGCCCTTTAAAATGATGATTTCATCAAACTTATTCAGTAATTATTTATTACTTTATAACTGAAGGGGCAAGTTTGACTATTGTAAGGGAAAAAATACTTGTTAAAGGCGACACCTGCTCTTATATTATCACGTAAATAAATAAATCATATAATTTGCAATGCAATTATTAAACAATATTATTTGACCAAATTAATTAATAAAATAACTCCTCTTGATGCACCGTGCACGTACTCTCATCATCTCTTCAATACTCAATCGTAAAGGAAGATATTTAATTTTCATTTCATTTTTATAAAAAAAGAAGTTGATGTCTGACTTGGCTTCAAAAAATATAATCTTTTACTTTTATTTTAAAGAATTTATCAACTCGCACGATAATATATCATTTTTGATAAATTTTCAACTCAAATAAAACAGAAAATCAACTTGCACTCTTATTAACTTGATATGCTTATATTGGTGACGTTATTATCATAGTGATCAAAGACGCAATACCAAATATGCCTTTAAAAAGATCAGAAATAGTCAGATTTGTAATTGTTCGTACCCATAAACAAGGGCCAACTGCTAAGATTCTTTTTGAAACACAAGAATATATTTTCTAGATCCTCTAGTTAGTTAAGCTGACATATAACTTTAAGTAGTTAAATTTTATTTTAATTTTATAATTAATTAAAATTTGATGCATGAATTGAAATTAGTTATTTGGATACATCATCATTATTTTATGTTGAAGTAAATTCATGATTTGGTTCCATTGATAATGACTACAAGTAACTACTCCAGACCCACCATGTCAGAATACAATGAATATAACAAGTTAGGAAAAATCCTGTCTATTTCCAATGAAAAACAAATAAATAAAAAGTAAAAATATAAAGATTGTGTTTTAGCGGTCACTAAAGTAAACTGAAAATTAAGGAAAAAAAATACTCAACAATTTCTTCTCAACTTTCTGTTATAAAGACAAGTTCATACTTATGTTGATGAGAGTTACTAAATATTCAAATGATAATTAAGCTACGCACAAAGAAGGTAAAAGATGAGAATTTCTTCTTCTTTTTTTAAATTTTTCATTGGATATTTAATACCTGATTTGGAATTAATTAATTCAAACACATATTATGTAAGATTTATTGGATAAAAAATAATCTTTTGTTCCTTAAACTCAAATATTATGCTTTGATCTAAGATTAATGTTCATATTCATTCCACCAGAACTCTCGAGACGATAGAGAGGTCAGAAGTCCCATCTAAATTCATTTTCCATCAAGGAATGAGTTGACTTAAAAAAAACACTTCATTTTCTTATCTATTTCACCCCCACTAATAATTGTTTTTTATTCTTATCCACAGAATATATATATTATTATTTTTTGTAGGAAACAGCATATCTCTTTGTGGGCACACAAAATTCTTCTCAAAATCAAATCACACATGATTGTATTTGTATTATTGTATTCACACTTTCACTTTTCGTTCTCATCTTATGTAATAATTGAAACACAAATTATTTTACTATTAAATAAAAAGAATACACTATGCACGTGTTCATTAAATCCCACCTAGAGACAAAATAGTACTGTATTCATTTCCATGGTGGGTGAATTTTGGAAAAACGCTCTGATCTCTTATCAGAAAAATTCCCAATTCTCCTATTGGGGCTTCAACTGTCACATAAAATTTTTATTTCGACAATATGATGGACCGGGGGTGGGGGTCTGCCAGAGAAAATACAACACGATAGAAGAGTTTGCTTCACTGCGTAAGATCCTCGAATCAAAATCAATCACGATTATCATTTGCGGTCCATTTTCGTTCTCGTGTTTTTTTTACACGCCTCTTTTAAAAAACATTAATCAAGAAGAATTTTGACTATTTTATTCTTATTTATGTCTTAATTAAGATATAACCTGTTAAAGACAACTATTTTTAAGAACCGCACTAGATAATTTGTAACAGAGAGGGAGTATAACTATATATATACTTTTGTTGATTTTGGGTCCCCAAGTTTAATTTGAGCTTTATTAGGTTCAAGCTATAATCATTCTAGAATGGTTGTTACTTAGAATAATTATTTATGGATATTAAGACATAAGACTAAACGGTTTACTAGGTCGGACTTACTTCAAAAACAGATGGTTCCTAACAATAATATTACTTATTAGTAATATTATTCCACTTGAGATAGACCTTCTTACGATTGCATTTGCATATTAGTATTAGTTATAAGAGTGGAAACTCAAAAACAACAACTCTTAAAATTACTATTTCTTTCTTTAACACTAAAGGGCGTGAATATGTAAGTCAAAGAAGAAAGAACGGGAGAGGTGAGAAAGAACGCACATTCCGCGATTAATTTTGATTTCTTGTTTTTTGTGAAATTGGACATCAAGATGGATCATTTATAATAGAACTAGCCTAATTTATCTTAAGAAAAAATGGGGAAAGTAGATATCCCAAAGAAAAAAAACGATAATTTCTGTTCTATATAACGGTGGCACACCCATTTGTGCACACCTCGACTATCCTAGATGTTACCTTTCATCAACACATATCTAGTAACTCTAACCCCCCCCCCCTCCCGACACACACACACCTACCCCCAAGGCCTATAACAAGTGAAATGAGATCACCCAATATCTTGTCTCTGGAATTCGAACCCTGATATCTCAGAGGTTTTCATACACTTCATTGACCTCCAGGTCGCACCCTTAAGTTGGGTGGCACATCATTCATCAAAACTATTGTCCAATCAATGACGAATCCCAAGTCATGTACTCACCTATTGTCACTGTTTACCAGACATCAAATATGAAGTAAAAACAGATGACCAAAGGGATGTAAATGCAGCCAAATCTCCAGAAGGGGCCACATACTACTGCCAAACAGAGATTAAAGATGAAGCAAAACAGATGAGCAGCACCAAAATGATTAGAAGCTAACATGCACTAAAAGTTTGCAATGGTGGTAACACAGGAACTACAGCATTACAGCCAATGGCGCAACGAAGTTCTGCCAAAGAAACTGTACAGTATGCATATGCTATGTTACACTACATTCATATAGCTGGCCTCGACTAGATCGGAACTAAGCTGTAATTGTTGTACTCTCCTGCTACGAAAAAGGCTCCACCTAGATGTGCATCCAAAAAAAAAAAAAAAAAGACATACTCGGATATACCGTCTTCAAGTTTCTCTTTTATATCTGATATCTGCCTAAAGTATCTGTTTTTGTTAGTTTTCACTGTAAAATTCCCTTTCAGTCTTCAAACAAGTAGGAAATCCTAAACCTTCCACAATGGTAGAGGAGGGAACTCATCTTCGTTCTTCAGCCTTAACGAATGCTCTGCATCCCTGAAAACCAAATTAGAACTTCAGTTAGTATCTAGTACCAAAGATCATACTACTCCACAGTCTAAAAATAGAAAAAGTAGGGAACTTTTCCTACCTTCCTTGTTTACTACAAGCAGGTTGTGAAAGTTGCACTTTTTGTGGGACACTTGGAATCAGGACCACATCACGAGAAGTGTGTGAAAGCACATCCTCAGAGAGATTACCCAGAGATCCAAATTCAATTCTACATGATGAATTCGAGAAAGCATTGGCATGAGATTCTTCGCGGAGGCCATCAGATTGGCTAGAAGAGGCTAACTTCTTACGACCTTCAACAGAAGATTTTACAGCTGAAATCTCCTCTGACTGATTTGCATCAGAAAATGCAACACACTCGTGACTATGGGTGCCACTATGCAAATGAAACTGACCATGACTTCCTAATGCCTTACTCTTAGTCCGTCCTTTACAACGTCTCTCCTGGTGATACTCCTGAAAGGAGATACAAAAACCGCCTCAAGCTTTACAAAAAGAGAGATACTTATCTAAACAAACTAAGATACCAAAATATGGGAAATAAACTGGCCTGATTGTAAGAGAAAACTACCGTATTCAGAAAGTAGATGCCAGTTCCTTGTGCCATTTCTTTCTTGTCAGAACCTAAAGTAGCATCAGATGATAGAGCATTGCCAGAAGGTTGAGCAGCTGGTTTCACCACAAGCATACCATTCCCATTTGTTTGCCAAAATGAGTTCTTTCTAAGTGGTATTGATTGTCGGACAGTATCCCAAAAGTTTTTGTTTTGAGATGGAGAAGGTGATGAAGGACTATTAAGTACTGGTGCTGACAGATAACACCCATAGCAACACTGGCCATAAAGCAAACTCCGTATATGGCTGTCATAGTCCCCACTTAAGTCCACCAAAGGATTTATAGCTTCAATATCTCCAGCTGTGCTTGCCAAGTCCCTTTCCCCTATATCGAGAGTTACACTTTCTAAAACACTGGTCCTTGGACTTGAGATTTCTGAACCACCAGACCAGAAGTCCTCACTATTATCAGTACCTGCTTGGTAAATGCTGCTGCTCTCCTGAGGGCACTTTGGGGTTTCCACCCCCAAACAAGAATCAGATAGGTCACTTTGGCACAACTCAGGTTCACAGTTCCCATTTTCAACAGATGATTTATTGAAATAGAACGGACGAGCATAGTAATGCTTCCAAGAAAGAGAACTCATGGAATTTCCATTAGAACTACAGTCATATGAGCCATTTGAAACACCAAGATTTAGAGGTACAGAAGCTAAAGGATCATTTGCGTATCTGTATTGACAGAATCCTGACACTAGTGCATCATCTGAAAAGGAGCCATTTTCTGACACCATCTCTGAAGAAGCTCCATTCATCAAACTACTCAACAACTCATTTGATATTGATGTATATGCCTTTTTCGGGCTATCATTCTCAAAATCACCGTCTGATGATTTCAGAAGCATTCTAACATTGGCATAAAATTCAGCAGGGGATAATGAAGAACATGTGTCTTCATCACCAAAAATTAGGCTGGAATATTGCAATTCAGCCACATGATTGAGTCTATGCCTCTCAATAGTGTTTGCAAAGAACTTCTTGATCTCATCAGCAACTTTGTCATCTGGTGACAAAAGAATATCACCAAGCTTACGGGCCCCATACTTAAAAGCTCTTTGTATTCGATAGAGATTACCTGAAGGGAATCAAAACATAATTTATGCGTGAGACAGAGCAACATAGACCACCTAAATACTCAAAGCACCACAATCATGCTATTTCCTGGAAATAACATGACAAGCACATTCTAAGTTTCCAAAACTTCTCTTCTACAGGCATACTAACTCTCAAATAACTTATATACTCCTGGGCAGGCAATCGTTAAACATATTGCTCATTATCTAACTAGTGGTGGTAACAAGGCAAGGCTTAAGTACTTCCGGTAGCAACAAAAAAAAAAGAGAATGCAAAGATGAAAAGGAAGACTTGGATAAGCAGACAAAACAAACTTGGTAATGATCTCAATTGTCGCCAAAACAGCAGAATCAGTTCATAAGGATCTGCCATTCTTCATAGTTTCTGACTACCCGGAGTACCAGAAAAGGATAAAAAGAAAAACAAAGAAACAAAGGGGGACGGGTTTCCTATATAACAAACTTGTAAACCACAAAATATAAGTTATTCAAGTTGTACCTTTGCTGACACTACGTCCAAGGTTATTATTTTCCTTCAAGGGGTCAATTATGTTTAGATACTTCTGTTGAAATGGTCGTGTGTCCGACTCAAGACCCCTGGATGGAACTGAGAACATTTCCGCACTGTTCCTTAAAAACTCCTCACTTAGCAACAACTCGTTGCTTATATAATCTGGCATCTCAACTGCAGACAGATAAACGGTGACTGTGAGAAAAAAACTGAATAAAGAAAAATAGAATCTTCACTCAACTAACCCATATACCACCCAAAAGCCAAAAAGAGGAGAAACATCAATCTCTTTGTAAGCTTATGCATAAG
>NW_026035529.1:19252-27776 GCF_019186545.1 Solanum stenotomum
CCCCCCCCCCCCCCCCCCACAACCACGCTCACCACACCAAAAAAAAGAAATAGGCATGCTAATAGCTCCCCTATGCTTAGACTCAAGTATCCATCTTCCATAGGTGGCAGGATATCAAGATAAAAACTATTTGTAGCTGAAAGAACTGTGAAATACTTCATCCAACTCAGTTCGTTTTACAGACTTTGAAGGTTTGAGTATACTTCTGTCATTAGAGTTAGGAAAGAACCTCAGCATCAATAAATTGGGGATCCTTGACTTCATACTCAGTATTTTCCTTTAGCTCTTCTTCCTGCAGAACAGCGAGAACATCACGGGCTAATGTTTCTTCAATAACAGGACTGCCAAAAACAGTCAAATCAATGTCACCATCAGGAAGGTAGGTCTTCAGTGGCACTGATCCATATGAGAAAACCTGTATGACAAACAAGTATAATCAGCAAAACTCAATTAAGATAATAGATAGCAAGATATACCTTAAAACAGTTAGAAAACATAAAACAGAAGTGACATACTTCAAGCACAATATGTGATGATAAACTTAGGTTTCAAGTTCAAGCACACCAGACTATGCAATATTGAAGCTGATGCCAACTAAGGAAGCAGAATGTAATTTGAAGCAGGGGTGATCCAAGATTTAAACACTATGGGTTCGAGTTCGGAGTTCCAACACATAACATTTGATTTACTGGATAAGAAATCAATAATCTGTCCTTATTTAGTGGGATTTTAGCACATATACAATGTCCAATCCAAAGCTACTTGGTTTGGAATTCTACTATGCAATGTATGCTAGATCCGCCCCAGATTCAGAGAGAGAAAAAAACATTCAACTATTCTGTGGACAATAAAGCTAGAGAAGATTTGAACATTTCAAATGTATAGAGTTGCTCAAGTTAGTCGGCTGGAACAAAGGGGTTCATTTTTTACTAAGTTATGCATTACGTTAAAACTGTAGTAGAATTAAAAGATGAATCACACACTTCGGTCTTAATCTGATATGTTTAATTAACAACTAAATTAGTTTCCTGATCTTGAATTGACTCAGAGGTGTATAAAGAACACTTAAAGAGACAAGAAACTACTTGACACGCAATGAAAGAAAAAACAGCTATGGAAGTAAGTGTTGTCAGCCTCATCAATAAGGAATCAGCTTACACTTTTACTAGCAGAAATAAATTAGTGAAATATCACTCCTGAAGTATTGCGGCAAACATTACAATGAAATATCTTGGTTTACCGAAAAATAGATGAACGAGTAAGAAGTAAATCTGCCTGAAGCGAATCTTCAGCTTAACACTACAATCTGCAGTAGAACTTTAATTTTTTTTAAATTGGCCACCAACGGGGGTGGCCTAGTCATGCAGTTGAAGAGCTAAAGAGACAACCTTCAGAACCAAGGTCCTAATCTCATCAAAGTGAAACTTACATTAATTGAATTCTTCCCATCTTCCTAAACATTGATGACTCAGTACATGTGCTGGTGTGAAGCAGCAAGGACTAGGCGGATTAGTCGAGGTGTTTGTAAGTAGGCACAAACAGCATTTTGTTATTACAAAAAAGAAAATCTCTTCCAATCCTGCTTTAATTACATGTCATTTGAGTCGAGGGTCTACCCGAAACAACACTCGACAAACCTCACTTGTGGGATTGCAATAGGTATGTTGTAGTTGTTGTAAAAAAGGAACGCCGCTAATAATGTAGTAAAACGGTCGCAGTAAATAGCGATTTTGTTCTCTTCCAACTACAAAAAACAAAAATCTCTTCCAATCCTGCTTTAATTACACGTCATTTGAGTCAAGAGTCTACCCAAAACAACACTCAACAGACCTCACTTGTGGGATTACAATAGGTATGTTGTAGTTGTAAAAAAGAAACGCCACTAATAATGTAGTGTAACGGTCGCAGTAAATAGCGATTTTGTTCTCTTCCAACAACACCCCCCCCCTTCTTTCGTACCATCTTAGATTAGTAAAGTATCCGTTGAGATTGATCGTAAACGATTAAGTTTACCCTTATCTGTTCAGCAGATATGAAAAAACCATCCAAGAAAATAATGTAGTACAACGGTCGCAGTAAATAGCAATTTTGTTCTTTTCGAACTACAAAAAAGAAAAATCTCTTCCAATCCTGCTTTAATTACACGTCATTTGAGTCAAGGGTCTACCCGAAACAACACTCAACAGACCTCACTTGTGGGATTACAATAGGTATGTTGTAGTTGTAAAAAGAAACGCCGCTAATAATGTAGTGTAACGGTCGCAGTAAATAGCGATTTTGTTCTCTTTCGACAACCCCCCNCCCCCTTTCTTTCATACCATCTTAGATTAGTAAAGTATCCGTTGAGATAGATCGTAAACGATTAAGTTTACCCTTATCTGTTCAGCAGATATGAAAAACCCATCCAAGAAAAGGTAACACACTGTTTTGTAACCCCCAACAAGTTGACCAATCCCCCAACCCCCAACACCATCCAAAAAAAAAAAGCATACCAAGAGAACATCTGATGAGTTATCAATTGAAAGCTAAAATAACATTTCGATTGAATTGGAACAGCAAATAGACATGCAAATTCAGGAATCAACAGCTAAAATCTCAATTATGCAATCAATTAATCAAATCAAATTAAATTCAGGAAAAAATGACCTCGCATCCAAGAGTACATCTGATGAGTCTCTGCACATAATCAACAACATCTTTCCTTTTCTCTTCAGTATCAAGAGTCGGATGAACACAATTCACAACCTCTTGTACAGCTTCTTCAGCAACAGCCCAACTATCCTCCGTAACTGCCGATGGATCAGGACCCAACATTTCCACCCATCGAGGCTCCATTTCAACCCGGTTTACGACTCCACAAGAACCCATAACCCCCCTTCCTTATCAACCAAAAAAAAAAAAATTAAAAAAAAATCCTGATTAATACCCAAGAAAATTGTAGGGTTTTAGAGGCCATTGACAACATGGAATGTTCTAGACAAAGTAAACAAATGGGTAAATGGGGGAAAATGAAGAAAAAATATTGCTATATATAGTATTTATGTCATGTATATTTTTTTTGGATATCGGTAATCTGATTATCGTCTTTAATGTCAAGAAGAAAAAGGGAACAAAAAATTCCGGAGAAGGAGACAATTCTCAATTGCCCCCACCTCCCCCCATAACCCTACCACCCCTACCCCTCTCTGTTCTTGTTTTCTTCCTCAAAATCCAAAAAAACTTTCTTCTGCTTTTCTTCACATCCGTTTCTACCTGCAATTACGTGCAATTCTTGTATACATATATATATGTTTTGGGTTTTTTTTTCTTCGAGATTACTCTGTTTTCTGTCGGACGCCGGTGAACTCTACGGCGGAACACGGTGGCGCAATGTTCAAATGCCGTTATTCATAACTTATCCAATTTTTGCTTTACGACTTTATATATCCCGATCAAACTTTATTATATATACTAAAATTTATGTGACTTTTCACTTTTCGAGGTTCGAGTTAATTAAACGTTAAATGTTAGTCAAATTAATTTTCGCAAAGTAAAAACAAGTCATGGTATTAGTAATAATACGTAATACAAACTTACTTTCGATTAATAACCATTGATTGAAAACATCATATTTGTTTGTCTTGTGAGAAGATTTAAGACTATTTGGAAAGAATTTTTAGAGCAAATAATTAGATGTTAACTAGTATAGAGATATTTGATTATTTTTTTTCATGATTTTATGCAAATATGGGATGTTTATATATCAATTACTTTTTTTTCCTAAATTGAAATTTTTAATTATTATATTCAAGTCAAACGAAATTCATAAAAAAATTATTATTTTTTGTGTCAAATAATATATTGATAACATTAATTTAAAAATACTTTATACATTAAGACTTTAATTTATAGATTTGACTCTACTGTACCCCCACTTTAAACAAATTCCCTTTTATGGAAAAATCCTAAAATAAAAAGAAAGAGAATCTGGAACTCTTCTTGCTCGATTTATTCCTATGAATAATTAGTTAGGAGAATATTATTTTTCCTTTATTGGATAGGATAAATAAAAAAATAAATGTTTTAGCATTTATAATTTTACTTTAAGTAGGCGTTTGAATATAGATTTGACTGATACTTGGAAAAATTAAAAGTGTTTTTAAAGTTGAAAAATAATTTTCAACGATTGAAATTGTATTTGAACATGCATTTCATTTTTAAAAAACCACGTCTCCAATTGATCAAATTTGAAAAAAAAGTCAAAACGAAAAGTCCATTCCAATATATAACCAAACATTGCTTTAAAAATATCTTTTATGAAAAAAAAAAAACATTTTCAAAATCTTATATTATACGTCCATAGAAAATATATTAGAAAAAAACTTCTATTATTTTTATAATTTATTTTCTATAATTTTAATTTATACAATATTGATATAGATGAGTTTAAATTGAATAGTATTATACATACCAATTTATATAGTTGATTTTAACGTGTTAGGGATCGTGCCATAATTGCTATTGTTGTTATCGCAGTGTTTCAACATTTGTGAAATCGAGATGAGTCAAAATTATTTAATTTCATTGTTGACATTAATTTTTTTTCTTCTTCTAATACGACTAGACAAACATGAATTTCAAAATTCAGATTTTTGGTCTGGACCATCTTGGTATTTAGACTTAGAACTTTAATCATTTTTCACATGCATCTCATTTTAGCATTAATTAATATATTCGTGTACTATGATTTAATTAACAATTTGAGAGAGAATAAAATGGCTTTCATTTGTCACATGCATCTCATTTTAACATTAATATAATATCCTCGTACTATGATTAAGCAATTGAGAAAGAATAAAATACCATAAAAAGACCCGTAAGGATTGGTACATAGATAGTACTTAATAAAGAAAGTCACACATCAATTTCTTATATCAATGTTTTCTCGATCTAATTTGTCACATTGAATTTGCCTAGTACAAAAATTATTGCACATGAGTGAATTTATTTGATGCATGCACACTCAAAAAATAGAAATGATGAATGTCCACGATAATTTCAAAATAATCCACCAAAATAAAATAATTAATTAATTATCATTTAGCTAATGAAAAAACAAATGATTTATCACCTAAATGTGTAACATAGCAAGTAAAAAGATCAACCATGTGTAACATATCAAGTGCCACCATGTGAATACCAACTTGCTTGTCGCAAGTCGCAACATAAGTTTTGAGTCGATTTGTCTTTTATTTATCGATAATGTAAAAAATATATATTTACATAATTTATACAGTAAACGTTAAAAAAATATTAATTTTATTAAAAACATGAGTTTTGAGTTATTTTTGTCGTTTACTCATCGATAGTGTAAAAAGTATAGTTACATCACTTATAAGGTAAACGTTAAAAAAAAATTAATTTTATTAAAAACATGAATTTTGAGTCAATTTTGTCGTTTACTCATCAATAGTGTAAAAAGTATATTTAGATAATTTCTACGGTAAAAGCTAAAAAAATATTAATTTTATTAAAAACATGAGTTTCGAGTCAATTTTGTTGTTTACTTATCGATAGTGTAAAAAGTATATTTACATCATTTATACGGTAAACACTAAAAACATGAGTTTTGAATCAATTTTGTCGTTTACTTATCGATAGTGTAAAAAGTATATTTACATCATTTATAAGGTAAACATTAAAAAAATTATTAATCCACATTTAACATTCACAAAAGAATTTGCAATATTATTTTGTGCAAAGCTTATTGTTCATATCTTCGCTTAAATAAGCAATACTATTTACTATAACATATATTTTCTGAATTGGTAATCACGTGCAACGCACGTGTCGAAAAATTAGTTTTATTAAAAACGTGAGTTTTGAGTCAATTTTGTCGTTTACTTATCGATAGTGTAAAAAGTATATTTACATCATTTATACAGTAAACGTTAAAAAATATTAATTTTATTAAAAACATGAGTTTTGAGTCAATTTTGTCGTTTACTTATCAATAGTTTAAAAAGTATATTCACATCATTTATAAAAGTTAAAAAAATATTAATTTTATTAAAAACATAAGTTTTTAGTCAATTTTGTCGTTTACTTATCGATAGTGTAAAAAGTATATTTACATCATTTATACAGTAAACGTTAAAAAAATTATTAATTTTATTAAAAACATGAGTTTTGAGTCAATTTTGTCGTTTACTTATCGGTAGTGTAAAAAGTATATTTACATCATTTATACAGTAAACGTTAAAAAAATTATTAATTTTACTAAAAACTTGAGTTTTAAGTCAATTTATCTTTTATTTATCGATAGTGTAAAAAGTATATTTACATAATTTATACGGTAAACATTAAAAAATTGATTAATTTTACTAAAAACATGAGTTTTGAGTCAATTTTGTCGTTTACTTATCAATAGTGTAAAAAGTATATTTACATCATTTATACGGTAAAAGTTAAAAAAATTATTAATCCACATTTAACATTCACAAAAGAATCTGCAATATTATTTTATGCAAAGCTTATTGTTCACATCTTCGCTTAAATAAGCAATACTATTTACTATAACATATATTTTTTGAATTGGTAATCACGTGCAACGCACGTGTCGAAAAACTAGTTTTATTAAAAACATGAATTTTGAGTCAATTTTGTCGTTTACTTATCGATAGTGTAAAAAGTGTATTTACATCATTTATACAGTAAACGTTAAAAAATATTAATTTTACTAAAAACATGAGTTTTGAGTCAATTTTGTCGTTTACTTATCGATAGTGTAAAAAGTATATTTACATCATTTATATAGTAAATGTTAAAAAATATTAATTTTACTAAAAACATGAGTTTTGAGTCAATTTTGTCGTTTACTTATCGATAGTGTAAAAAGTATATTTACATCATTTATACAGTAAACGTTAAAAAAGTTATTAATTTTATTAAAAACATAAGTTTTTAGCCAATTTTGTCGTTTACTTATCGATAGTGTAAAAAGTATATTTACATCATTTATACAGTAAACGTTAAAAAAATATTAATTTTATTAAAAACATGAGTTTTGAGTCAATTTTGTCGTTTACTAGTAAACGTTAAAAAAATTATTAATTTTATTAAAAACATAAGTTTTTAGCCAATTTTTTTGTTTACTTATCGATAGTGTAAAAAGTATATTTACATCATTTATACAGTAAACGTTAAAAAAATTATTAATTTATTAAAAACATGAGTTTTGAGTCAATTTTGCCGTTTACTTATCGGTGGTGTAAAAAGTATATTTACATCATTTATACAGTAAACGCTAAAAAAATTATTAATTTTACTAAAAACATGAGTTTTAAGTCAATTTATCTTTTATTCATCGATAGTGTAAAAAGTACATATACATAATTTATACGGTAAACGTTAATTTTTTTTATTGAATGTTATTAAAAGTCACGCGACAAAAAAGCTTATTTTTTTTTCACATATACAGTGAGATAGAGATATCATTCCTACATGTTTAAGGAAAAGCCAAACTTATACAGGGTATCATATTCGTCGTTTTTCATAATTCTGTTACACAGTGGGTCACACACAAATTTTAAGGATTATATGTCATTTTTACAGATGCTCATGAGTCGGTTTGAGTCGATTGTTGATTAAATAACATAATTTTACTCGATGTAACAAGCCACTTGTCACAAAAATATATCCATGCTTCTAATGAAAATATATCCATAAAATATTTTAAAATGACCTGATAATGTAAAAAAAAATCGTATTTTATAAGTTTAAATAGCGTAGACCACAAATTTATTGGGTCACGATTTAAGCGTGTATACTTTCTATGACATACGGTCTACAAAATAATTCTGTTTGTTTGGATAATGTCTTTTTACGTAATACAACAAAGTGACAAATCCTTTTTAAGTATGAAAAGGATAAGTAAAGGAATCTTGAAAAATTGCAAGGGGGACCATATAATAAGCTGTTTAATAGTAACTCTTTTTTTGGATCAACTTACATTCATCTCGATTAATTTTATGAAATATATGTTACCTTCTATCAACTAGGACATTTTGAATGCTTTTATTCGATTAAAATTTAAAATCTTGATTCTCGACTACTTTATTGATTTCATATTGCATACTTCAAATTACTTGGATTGAAACGTAATTGTAACATTTGGCAAAATACGAAAGGCTTGTCAATTATCATAGTGCATAATTAAAGATGAAATAATTCTTAAGTTGCATTAGCCAATTATTATTTTTCATTATTATTAGAGAAAATGGTCTAAAACCCCTCCAATCTATATCCGAAATTCCAACTACACATTGTAGAGTTAGAGTTCTTCATAATACATTGAACTATTTTTTAATGGAATAAATAGCACCCTAAAATTGAACACCCACATTCATAACTTGCAGTGATGGACACGCACAACCAGCTGTCAATGATTTTTTTTTATATATTCTTGGTTCCTTCTTTATCTTTATTCTATTTTCTTTTTTCTTTTTTCTTTTAAAGCTTGTAAACGATATATATACACAAATTG
>NW_026035530.1:0-27746 GCF_019186545.1 Solanum stenotomum
AAGTACCATCAGCTTTTGCTACAACATCAGATTTCGTCTTTGCATATTGTATTCTCTAATAGACATATATGTGTGTCAGAAAATTATGTAACCAATCTATAGTACACCAAAAAAGCATATAACAGTAGTTATCATAAGACATAATTGAGCTAAAGAAGTTAATTCAGGAACTAAAAAAGCGACTCCAGGTATGAAACCCCAACCTCATATCTAGAAGCAACATTAATTTTGCTCAAGTAATCAACAGATGAACACAGCATGCGCATGCAAGAACCACAACAAATAGGTGGCCACATTGTATAGCATTATATGCACTTTGCTAAACCTCGTAACATACTAATATGTAAGTGCAAAGAGTAGCATTGCATTTAAAAGTAAACATTGAGAAAAATCACTCAAACCAGTTGTTTTACTCAATGAGGAAATGGACTGAGTAGCATGTATGATGTAACAATACCAAAGTATGCAAAACAATATCCATAAACATCTTAACCATTCTGCATGTGAATCATCAGTAGTTATGGTAGCACCCCATGCAAGAACAGAAAACAACTATTTTATGAGGACAAAACAACAAAATATAGATGGTAATATGTTTTGCAAAAGAACAAAAGACAACTAAAATATAGATGTTTGTATTTTGTCTTTTTGGTGTAACGTAATTAATGTACATCACATACACACTTCACTTGAGTTACTCAACTTTGTGGGCATTTGAGTTTTTCTCCTGCAACTATTTGCATGTGTTTGGGCTTTTCCCTGCAATTATTTGCACTTCTTGGGTGCCTATGGAGAGCAATAATTTTTAACCGTATTCATCAAAACAATTTTTAAAAAAACAGCAAGTAATGAGGTGACACCTAGAACTAGCATGGAAAAGCACTCTTAAACTCAAGTGAAGATGAGAAATATGCATCTAGTACACAATTGAAACTAAAGTCTAAAAGAAGTCTAATTTGCAAAGTCACAACTCCCATGATGCTAAAGCAGCATGTACATTTCAGAATATCTTCATTTGGATGATGACAAAAATAATTTTCCAGGTCGGAATATCTTTGGCAAGGATAATCTTAACCAATCTCTGAGACCAGGAGATACAGTTGTTTATTGAAACAATTAAATGTTCAAAGCAGATTGTGACTACAATTATCAGTTCTGACTCCATTCTTCCATCTATGGACCAATACATACATGAATAACATACATGCAAGTAGCACATATCGAGGATTGATGTCCTACATAGACATCTCACCTCCGGTCCATGGATATTACACTACAATGATAGAATGTGCTAAAAGGAACAAGGTCAATTAAAAATAAAAAGAGAACTTGTCTCAGAAAAGACATGTAACCTCACATAATCAATTGGGACTTAGCTAGGATACAACACAACAAAAGCAACTATATATATAATACTCAACTAGTTGGGAATAAGCCTTAGTTGTTGTTGTTACTCTTCCATTAATAGACCTGTAATGGGAGTTTCACTGGGGTTGGTAACACAAAATGGGTTGTCCGAACCCATCAAGTTTTCTACCTCAGGTGATCACATCATAAGTTCTAAATACACTTTGCAGAAACTGCAGAAAGATTTGCGAAGGCAGATCCAATTTGGTTGGACGGAGAATTCATGGGAGAGAAGGCAAACTATAATAATATATAGGTGCTATTAAATATAGAATCTTATGAGTCAACGCGGTTTTTATATATCCTCCATCTACCTCCAAATAATGAGACTAAAAACCGCTAACCTTGCCATTTGGTTATGCCGGATCTTAGCCTCATTCATTAGCCAACGAACTAACTAATGTACCCTTATCAGGCAATCATTCTAACATATCAAATATCTTGAATCAAAAGCGTTAAAATATCAAATATCTTGAATCAAAAAGCGTGATAGGTTTGGTGATTATCAGGAGTTCCTTAATCTGGTCAGAGACTTGTATGTCAGTATAGGATAATTGTAATATCCAAAGAGCATCTAGTTTTAGCCAAACTATCCTTTAAAAACAAATTATTTAAGTTATTAGAAACTTAAATAAAGCGAAAATGCAAAGGATTCTTGTAGCCAAATAATTTAGGATTGAGACAACATTCTTTGCTTGATAAATTTTGTGTAGTTGTTTGCTAGATTACGACAAACATGCTCCAAATCCTTTGAGAAGTAATGAGGGAACAACCAAGATAGCTTCAAATTGGACATAATCTTTGATTTTTATCATGCTATTCTAGTATATGCATACAACATGTATTGGGGTTATGAAAAGAAACCAATCCCAAGGAAGTTGCAATTGACTGTATGAATCATCATTGAACATATCTCTTCAATTAAGCTCATCTAGTAGTTTGCTAAAACAAAAAATGCCAAAAGCAGTTCAGTTCTTCTTTCCATATAGGGCAACTGGTTTGAAGACCTCAAAAACACTCATCCTTACTCCTAAGTCCTAACAGCTTTACTTCTGATATCCATCACATCCCCAAAGACAGACTATACTCTCTCTGTAACTCATTTATAATCCGTTCCAAGGAAATGACACATTTCTATACTTGGGAACAATCTACCTTTAACTTCTCATTCACTCTTGATAACAAAT
Source organism: Solanum stenotomum (assembly GCF_019186545.1). Classification (NCBI taxonomy): domain Eukaryota; kingdom Viridiplantae; phylum Streptophyta; class Magnoliopsida; order Solanales; family Solanaceae; genus Solanum; species Solanum stenotomum. The sequence goes on from NW_026035530.1 coordinate 2,595, forward strand.
TCTTAGAGACACACAAATGATATGACATGTTTAAGACCACAAGTTTTAGAACTCTTATAGTGACACAAATGTTTTGGCATATTTAGGTCTATAAGTTTCAAAAGTTTCATTTTTTTCTTAAACTCCGTGTTGAGTTAAATTGTGTCACATAAATTCAAACGGAGGGAGTACAAAGTTTGACCATGAATAATAGCATTCTCTAATTAAGCATAGGTAAGATGCCTAAATGCTTGAGCAATCAATATGTTCTAGGATCATATAAATATGGTTATGATACCTTCCCTACTGATCATTAGTTTTTTCAAGAAAATAACATAAATAAATAATCAAAGCCACACTAGAATATTTAATTTTCTTTAGCTCCATCTATGGTCACAAACCATATCCATCCTCAAAGTCAGTATAAAGACGCAATGGTGGATTTGACTAAATTATGATAAAATCAACCAATATAAACCTACATATAGCTGACCCCCACTAGTTTGAGAGGTATAGTTGATGGATTGATAGTAAAGTTGATTATTTTTGTGCCAATGAATTAGAATTGCAGCAAACACATTGCAACAGTAACAAGCTAGAATCCAGTAACAAGCTACAATCCAGTACCATAGGCTTGTCGTAGAAAGGAAAACCCTGCATCTGGCGAAGTGCATTGCTAGCAGAAGAAACCTCCTCAAACACTACCCACGCCTGTCCTTTATGCTTTAGGGTTTTGAATGCTAAAACCTCAAGTATCTTACCAAACTGTGAGAACACAGCGTGCATCGATTTCTTCAGCTCTACAATTCAATCACCATCAATATACATAACACATTTTATACACAGTGAAACACGAAGATAATGTTCTGCGTAAACATGTACGGAGTACCTTCTAGCTTGATTTTTTCATTGAGGTTGTTGATGTAAATAGTCACATTCAGTGGAGTTTCGCCGCCGCTTGGGGCTGGATTCGGGTTCGTATTTTGGTTCGCTTCCGCCATGGCTCCTCGTCTACGCCTAGCTGAAACTTTCGCCGGTGAGGTAGAAACTTCAGTTGTCGTTAATTTCTCCAGAAATTTTTGGGAACGAATAGGGCTCTGATTTGGGCTTGGGCTAGATAAACAATTGGGCTTTGAGCCCCTTAACTCAATCCAATTGGAAGAAAAATCAGCCCATCTAATTAGGAAAAACTACAGAATATGGCAACATCAATATATATTTAAAACAAATAGCTATAGTTTATTTTTTTTTATGTTATATGGATATAACTATCCAATAAATAGCAAAGTTAATTATATACAAATAATCAGGAAAGTTATTAAATATTAAATAGGAAAATTATTATCACAAGGATAATTAATTATGTTTAGGCACATTTTATGTGATCAGTTTTTCAATTTTATCCTCATTAATACTTTCTCTTTCATCAATATTCCTATATCACATATTCTCAATATTTTCCTACCATATTCCTTCCAATTTAAGATCTTTTTGATGATTCTAGGAGCAATTTTTGTGATTTGAATTCATCGAGTATCTTTTAATTGATTTTTTTTCTCTTTTTTATGAAGATTAAATTGGTATCCATCTATATTTTCATCTATTTTTATAGGGGTTCAATTGAAGAATTATTTTATTTTTTCCATTGCAATGGTTATTTTTTGGTANGTAATTGAGAGATGGTATCAAAGTATCCGATCCAAAAATATACCGAGAGCTAGAAAAATGAATATTATTATTCGGGAGAATTTTAGTAGCTTAGTTGGTTGAATTTTGAATTATCGCCAATTAGACGTGATGTTGTTGATGTTTGAATTTTTGTTTAGCTGAAATTAAAGTTAAAAATCAAATTAAAGTATTACCGACTCAATTTTCTAGGACGGGTCATGAAAAAATTTTATGATATTTTTTTTTACTACGATAATAACAGAAAAAAAAACATTATGAACAGTACGGCCTAATAAAATTGGTGGAGTTACGTAACAGAAAACTCATTAATTTTTATTCAAATTATGTATTTATATTATTAAAAAAACTCAGTTAATATATATAAACAATCTATTCAAAACTCACTAAAAAAATTATAATTCAAAAATCAAAAATTAAAATTTCTGACTCCGCTACATAATAATAATAATAATAATAATAATAATAAGAGAATGGCAAACTAAAGATACGTTCAAAAGGAAACTAAATTATAAGAAAGAAAACCTATCTTTTCTCAACACGTATAATTAATCATTCTGGTGATGTGATCACCCATTATTACTAAATTAAAAGCTTATGGATAAGATCATTAGACCAAATCAAGTGTCAAATTCATGTGGGATTATCAAATAAGACACAAGTGGCGTTAAAATTTTTTTTTTACTTGTTTAATTTTCACCTGTTAAAGTGTATATCAAATGCATAAATAAGTTAAATATGACTTATAAATCAATTCAATTAACTTATAAGCTTAGTCAAACAACCTGAACAGTGCGTTTGTCGTTTGATATCACTAAATTACATACTAAGATATTTTTTTCTTTTTTGATTCCTTGTGGGAGTTATGTTTTGCTCCACATATTAGATATAAAAATAACATACACAAAAAATATGTATATTCTGTGAGCCTGAAATTTATTATTAATATATGGTAAGGACGAATGATAGGGAGAGCAAATTGAGTTTTTTTCCAGAAAAATAATGTTGTCTTTTGGTAGTCTAAAAGAGGCAAATTAAAGCTAGGATTTTTTTTTTGTGTGGGATTAATATTGAACACTGCATAATTAATGTAATAATAGGAATCTGCCTTTGCCACAGCTTTTTGGCTCCACAAAAAATTTTGTGTGTTCAAAAATAGGCCTTTAATTGTGTTGATAACAACTTCCACTTTTTATTCTTATTCTATAACCAGATACTGAGAGGAAACATTAAAAAAAAAAAACATAATTTTATATTATATCAAATTATGAGTTCTTTATAACAATAATTTACTATAACAGCTAAAAGTATTGGAACAGTTATAAAAAAAATTATAAATATAAAAAAAAATGAAGCAGACTATCAACCTTGTTTCTCTTTTTTTTCTTTTTTCTTTAGTATATTTTTTTCTATATGTGGAAGATAATATTTATGTCAGTTTGTACATATTTTGACTAATGCTATGAAGTGTCCACTATCTCTCCAGCACAATATATATCAGGTAAGTGCTAACTTTGTTAAGTATGATTTGAATATATATAGGGAAAAGATATAGATTTTCTTTGAACTTGTTTCGAAAAGTCAGTTACATATTTAAATTATTGTGATGACTTATTACACACTTTTACTACTTAAAGTAAATTTATTTACACACTGGAACGTGTAAGTAACACCACTCTCATATTATATGGTGTATTACACTCGCTACCACATTAAATTATGATGAATTATTTATTTTTAATCAAATATCTCGAATTGAGTTCATGAATGAAAAAAAATAAAAATAAAAAGTGTTTTCCTTTAATTGAACCTTATATAATCATGTGAATCCCACTAAATGGAGTCACAAAACGAATATTAAGCATCGATAAAAAATTTTTTGATTAAAATAAACAATTAATTGATTTAATAGCGTAAATCCAGAGGCACAACTAGGTACTCTGAATATGTTTGGTTCTTGCATAAAGAGAAGCAAGATGTCTTTTGGCTACCTCTGTCCTCTTTTTTTTTTTTTTTTNGGAGTAATTGAGAGATGGTATCAAAGTATCCGATCCAAAAATATACCGAGAGCTAGAAAAATGAATATTATTATTCGGGAGAATTTTAGTAGCTTAGTTGGTTGAATTTTGAATTATCGCCAATTAGACGTGATGTTGTTGATGTTTGAATTTTTGTTTAGCTGAAATTAAAGTTAAAAATCAAATTAAAGTATTACCGACTCAATTTTCTAGGACGGGTCATGAAAAAATTTTATGATATTTTTTTTTACTACGATAATAACAGAAAAAAAAACATTATGAACAGTACGGCCTAATAAAATTGGTGGAGTTACGTAACAGAAAACTCATTAATTTTTATTCAAATTATGTATTTATATTATTAAAAAAACTCAGTTAATATATATAAACAATCTATTCAAAACTCACTAAAAAAATTATAATTCAAAAATCAAAAATTAAAATTTCTGACTCCGCTACATAATAATAATAATAATAATAATAATAATAAGAGAATGGCAAACTAAAGATACGTTCAAAAGGAAACTAAATTATAAGAAAGAAAACCTATCTTTTCTCAACACGTATAATTAATCATTCTGGTGATGTGATCACCCATTATTACTAAATTAAAAGCTTATGGATAAGATCATTAGACCAAATCAAGTGTCAAATTCATGTGGGATTATCAAATAAGACACAAGTGGCGTTAAAATTTTTTTTTTACTTGTTTAATTTTCACCTGTTAAAGTGTATATCAAATGCATAAATAAGTTAAATATGACTTATAAATCAATTCAATTAACTTATAAGCTTAGTCAAACAACCTGAACAGTGCGTTTGTCGTTTGATATCACTAAATTACATACTAAGATATTTTTTTCTTTTTTGATTCCTTGTGGGAGTTATGTTTTGCTCCACATATTAGATATAAAAATAACATACACAAAAAATATGTATATTCTGTGAGCCTGAAATTTATTATTAATATATGGTAAGGACGAATGATAGGGAGAGCAAATTGAGTTTTTTTCCAGAAAAATAATGTTGTCTTTTGGTAGTCTAAAAGAGGCAAATTAAAGCTAGGATTTTTTTTTTGTGTGGGATTAATATTGAACACTGCATAATTAATGTAATAATAGGAATCTGCCTTTGCCACAGCTTTTTGGCTCCACAAAAAATTTTGTGTGTTCAAAAATAGGCCTTTAATTGTGTTGATAACAACTTCCACTTTTTATTCTTATTCTATAACCAGATACTGAGAGGAAACATTAAAAAAAAAAAACATAATTTTATATTATATCAAATTATGAGTTCTTTATAACAATAATTTACTATAACAGCTAAAAGTATTGGAACAGTTATAAAAAAAATTATAAATATAAAAAAAAATGAAGCAGACTATCAACCTTGTTTCTCTTTTTTTTCTTTTTTCTTTAGTATATTTTTTTCTATATGTGGAAGATAATATTTATGTCAGTTTGTACATATTTTGACTAATGCTATGAAGTGTCCACTATCTCTCCAGCACAATATATATCAGGTAAGTGCTAACTTTGTTAAGTATGATTTGAATATATATAGGGAAAAGATATAGATTTTCTTTGAACTTGTTTCGAAAAGTCAGTTACATATTTAAATTATTGTGATGACTTATTACACACTTTTACTACTTAAAGTAAATTTATTTACACACTGGAACGTGTAAGTAACACCACTCTCATATTATATGGTGTATTACACTCGCTACCACATTAAATTATGATGAATTATTTATTTTTAATCAAATATCTCGAATTGAGTTCATGAATGAAAAAAAATAAAAATAAAAAGTGTTTTCCTTTAATTGAACCTTATATAATCATGTGAATCCCACTAAATGGAGTCACAAAACGAATATTAAGCATCGATAAAAAATTTTTTGATTAAAATAAACAATTAATTGATTTAATAGCGTAAATCCAGAGGCACAACTAGGTACTCTGAATATGTTTGGTTCTTGCATAAAGAGAAGCAAGATGTCTTTTGGCTACCTCTGTCCTCTTTTTTTTTTTTTTTTCTAAAGGGGGTATTGTTTATTATTTAATGTTCGATATTCATATAGAATCTAGCTAATTCAAATTTTCATTGCTTAGGGTTTTATTTAAGCAAAAAACTACCATTTTTTTAAAACTTAAACATAAAAATTTTAATTGAGAATAAAACAACCTCATCCACCTCACCATATTCTTCGATGATTCTCCTTTCTTTGGTTATTGCAAGTTGTTGAAAGTGCATGTAAATAATTGGATACTTATGGGATCATATGCTTGCCGTCTTTTTACTTTTTTTCTCGCTTAAATATTACTCCCTCTCTTGTATAAGTTAATCATTTTATTAAAAATAGTTATTCCATATAAGTTATTCATTTTATTAAATCGAAAAATCAGTAATTTTTTTCTTTTATATTACCCTTATAATTGATTCTTTTTTAAAGTGTTTGTATTTGTTTATACTCTATGCTTTCTTATTTAAAAAATTACTATATTTTTATTTGTATAATTTAAATTCATAACATACGTCTAACTCCCCTTTTCTTTTCCTAAGGAAAGCATGAGAAAGATGCACAATTCACAAATTAGTAAAATTTCATGTAATCAACACATTCTTTTTTAAAAAATATTTCTCCATCTAGTTTTAGTAAAATTGCATTTTTGAGCTAATATACCTTATTTTATTAATTAGTGTTTTCGATTACAAATGACCCGTCAACTTTTATGATTAAATTAGAGTGAACAAGATTTAATTCACACTATATGAATGATTCAACTTTGCCCATATATATATTACGTATATAATTCAATTTTCTAAGTGACGTGTCGCTATTATATTATAACGTTAATATAATATTTCAAGAGTGGATGAATTGGCAAAACTATTATTAGACATATAATAAATATAATGTCTTGAAAAATGTAATAGTAAATAACTATAATTAATGATAAACATAAATTAAGAATTAAGTATAAATTATTCATTACTTTTATAAAATAAATCGATATTATTCAACATTTCAAAATAATATAGTGAATAATTATTATTGAACGGAGGAAGTATTAAAAAGTTGCTCCAATAAATAAATACATGTAAATTCAAATTTAATCGAGTTATAATATGAACATACAAACCAAAAAAGGTAGTCGATTTAACTAAGAAAAGGTATCGACCATGTGTCAACTAAGGAGAGGACCTTTGCGTGTAAATAGTGGCCCCAAATTAAACCCTAGTCCATGTTTGCCTTTTCCCTCCTCATTCTCCATCTCTATATATACTTCCCCATTCTCTCCTTCATTCCTCCTCCCTTATGTAACCCTAAATTCGCCGGAGAGAGAGAGTCGAAGCTACAGAATTTCAGTTCGCCGCTGCGGAAGCTCCATAACCAAATTCCTTCCGCCGTAGCGTTCTTATTCAGAAATTCTTTTGCTCCGTCTCCGATCCCGATCAATAGCAATGGCTCGTTCTTTCTCTAACTCTAAGATTCTCTCTGCTTTCGTCTCCGACTCCGTTTCTGCTTTTCTTAGCAGGTAATGATCAAAACTTCCATAATATGAATATAAACAGAAACGATTCAAATTTTGAAATCGGTGAACGTGAATATATAGCGCTGCATCCGTTGAGTTTTTCGGTGTAAATCTATATACTACTAAAATTTTCTCAGCTATATAAACATATATATTGCATCTTAGTCGAATTCTGTGCTGTGTTCATAGCATTATTATAAAATTATGCTTAACGTAAACAGGGGATTGGACTCTGTTTCTGTGTTTTCCTTAGCAGGTAATAACCGAAACATTCGTTTATTATCCCCTGGATAAAAGGCGTTAGGATCCAATTATCGAAATCGGCGAGCGTGATTGCCGCTGCACATGTTAAACTGTTTCTTTTTCAATATAATAGTATATTTTTACGTACTTAAGATTTTTTGTTCATAGCAAAAACAGAGGACTGTATCGGGGATTTGCTGTGATGTGAATTTTGTGTGTATGTACAGGCGTGGATATGCGGCGGCATCACAAGGTGCAGTCTCCGGTGTAGCGAAAGGAGGAGTGCCAAGGAGCAACGTGATGATGCAAAAAAGTGGAGAGGAATCCGTGAAGACTTCATGGGTGCCAGATCCAGTTACCGGTTACTACAGGCCGGAAGGACAAGCAAATGAGATTGACGCTGCTGAGCTCCGGAAGATGCTGTTGAAGAACAGATCTGGAAGCAACTGAAAAGCTTTGAAGCTGTGTCTTTGATCTCCGGTTACTCATCGGAGATCTTTGATCAACGAGAAAAAAGTTAAAGAGAATTTAGGGAAGACACTGTTTTATCAGCAGAAAAAAATAGCAGTGAAATTTACTCATGCTTTGTTTGCTTTAAATTTTAAGCTTATTGTTATATCTTTTCTTTTAGTAGTATCTTTTATTCATGCAAATGAAATAATTATAGTATTAGTATTAAATTTTCAGTTTTTAGATGTGTTTATTTTTTTATATCTTCAATTTCCAGTTGTTTTACGTATTCATTTTTGTTTCTTTTGGGACAATCTCATAATATTTGTTAACAATTAAAAACAACTTCTTTTTAATCAAACTAATATTTTAATCATATCTTAGTATTTTTAAGATTATTACCAATATTAATGAAATAAGTGATCAAATACCATATTAAGGTTAATTAAAAGCACAGTATTGAATACAACTAAATGGTTCAAAAGGGCGAAATGCATGAATCGAAAGAAATAACAAGATTCGAAAAGCAGGATTTTGCTTTAGAATTTTGTGTTTCTAAATAAATTAAAAATTTATATAATAGTAATAATATATAATATTAAAAATAACTCTTTGTATGACGATGATAGACGATATAATACATATAATGTGCTTTAAAGTTAAACATGTAATGTGTATTGGTAGGAATATTCATGTCATGTGTGATGTTTGAATTTTGAAGATAAAATATTATCTAAGGATTTATTAAATTTTATTTAGACATTAGAGAATATATTGTGAGTATTCAATCATATGATGGAATATTTTTTTTTAAAACGTTGAATTTTTTTAAAAGATATATATTCTTTAAGTGTTTATTAAGTATATAATAAATAAATTAATCATAAAGGTGAATAAATTAAGAGCATACCAAATAAAATATGTTGAATATATAACAAAGCGTTCCGTGTCTCAACTCTCATCTGTTTTCGCATGCAGTTTACTCATTGATTAGTTATAAACCAAATACTATTATGTTTTACATAAGGCTTTTTTTTTTATGTTCGATACATAAATAAAAAATATTTTTATATAATTATAGTAAATATAAAAAAAAAATAGAGTGAAAATAAGAGTGTTGAATAATGAGTTTGGAGCTAAAAGGGTAATTTTTTTCCTTTAAAAAACATAAATGGTATATCAATTTTTTTTTAAACCAAAACGGTAAAATCGTTACTGAGAGAGCGATATATTTTAACGCCGTATATGCTATTAAAAACTTTATTTAAAATTGCTGCTCCAGCAGCGATTTTGTCCAATTTTTGTTTTTTTTTATAAAATCGCTGCCTCAGCAGCATTATGCTAGAAAAAAAAATTAATCTTAACTCGCTGCTTCAGCAGCGTTTTTGCAAAAAAAAATAAAAATAAAAAATCTCCAACTTGAATTCGCTGGAATGGCAGCAATTTTCCAACTTCGTTTTTGCAAAATAAATGAAAATAAAAAATCTCCAACTTGAATTCGCTGCAATGGCAGCAATTTTCCAACTTTTAAAAAAAAAATTATCTTTGCTTTGGCAGCAATTTTCCTTAATGTTTAAAGAAAAAAAATGGATAAGGCAGCCGTTTACAAAAAAAAATTAATTTTTTTTTGACAAAATCGCTGTTCCAGCAGCGATTTTGAATGAAGGCTTTAACGGCATACTCGACATACGTTAAAAGATATCGCTCCCTAGCGAGCGATTTTCCCGTTTTGGTAAAAAAAAAATTGATATACAGTTTTTTTTTTTGAGAAAAAAATTGTCCTTTTGAATCCGGACTCGTTGAATAATGGTAGTGATGGAACTTGGAAGCTGAATTCGGACACATTGTACAAATACAATATCTTCAGGCAAAGGAACGTCAGTAAAAAAAATATATGTTGATATGCAAGGCTAGAAGCTATAACGAGGATGAGGTGGCATTGCGATGGACACAATTAATACATAACGTTACTTGTGAAATTTGTTTTTCTTCTTATTAGATAATATTTTTTAAAGAGCTTATTATAATAAAGAAAGTATTTTTCAAAAAAATTAACCCAATCAAAAATGAAAAAATTAGAATTTATTTTTCTTCTTATCGAAGACACCCTTAATCATACTTAAGTAAAACATATTTTTTAAATGTCATTGCCCTTTACTTTGTCGGTATTATCTTTTCAATTAGAATTAGAAGATGGCAAACAATATGCTTTTGAAACGACAAGTGGACATTGCGGTGACTTTATAATTAAATTAATCAAAGGCTATATACTCCCTGCTGTCTATGTTAGTTATCATAATAATAAAAAAATTATTACTTTAAATTATTTATTTTTGTTTTATTTATAATTTCTTAAAGAAAGTATAAAAAATAACTGGACAATTAATATAGAACGGTGGGAATCGTAAGTGTACTGACTTGACTTAATTAGGGCCATTAATCATGGAAAGCACTAGTANATGTTTGATATATAAATAAAAAATATTTTTATATAATTATAGTAAATATAAAAAAAAAAATAGAGTGAAAATAAGAGTGTGGAATGATGAGTTTGGAGCCAAAAGGTTTTTTTTTTTTCCTTTAAAAAACATAAATAGTTATCAAATTTTTTTGGGAAAAGGGCCTGATATACTCCTCAACTTTGTCATTTGGAGCTGATATGCCCCTCATTATGAAAGTGGCTCATATATATCCTTACCGTTATACAAACGGCTCACATATACCCCTACAGTTACAAAATGAGCTCACATATACCCTTTATTTAACGGAAGTGAAAAAGTTAGTTTTAAATTTATATTTTTGACTTTTAATTTTCTTAAAAATTATTTAGGGGTATATATGATTCTTCTAGCAAAGTTCAAGGTATATTTTAATCTTTTTTATTCATAAATTATTTTTTGACTTCTTTTATTATAATTATTTGAGTTTCTTATTGTTATTTTATTTTTTTCTTTCATTCCTTAGTGTAAAGAAAAAAATTTAAAACTATTTTTTTGTGGCCATATTATAATTTAAAATTTTATTTTTTTGGTCTATATTGTAATTTAATTTTTGTATTTGAAGAAAACAATTTGGTCATCTATAATAAGTTTTATAAGAATATTAGTGAAACATAAATAAATTTGACCATCAAAATAATAAATCTAAATTAGTCATTGAAATCAAAAAAAAAAATTAAAAAAGTATATATGTTTGAGGAGGATTAAATATACTCATATGGGATTATATTTTTTTTAAAAAATAATAAAAAATTAACCTGAAATTAATTTTTTTCATTTCCGTTAGAGGAAAAGGGTATATGTGAGCCATTTGTATATAAGTAGGGGTATATATGAGCCACTTTCATAACGAGGGGTATATCAACTCTAAATGACAAAGTTGAGGGGTATATCAGACCCTTTTCCCAATTTTTTTTAACCAAAACGGTAAAATCGTTATTGAGGGAGCGATATATTTTAACGCCATATACGCTGTTATAAACTTTATTTAAAATTGCTGCTCCAGTGATTTTATCCAATTTTTGTTTTTTTTTTTTATAAAATCGCTGCCTCAGCAGCGTTATGCTAGAAAAAAAAAATTTAATCTTAACTCGCTGCTTCAGCAGCGTTTTTACAAAAAATAAAAAATAAAAAAAAATCTCCAACTTGAATTCGCTGCAATGGCAGCAATTTTCCAACTTCGTTTTTGCAAAAAAAATGAAAATAAAAAATCTCCAACTTGAATTCGCTGCAATGGCAGCAATTTTCCTTAATGTTTTAAAGAAAAAAAAATGGATAAAGCAGCCGTTTACAAAAAAATAAATAAATAAAGTTAGAAAAACGATTTTAGGAAAAAAATTATATTTTTTTTTTGACAAAATCGCTTCTCCAGCAGCGATTTTGAATGAAGGCTTTAATGGCATGCCCAACATACGTTAAAAGATATCGCTCTCTAGGGAGCGATTTTACCGTTTTGGTAAAAAGAAAAATTGATATACAATTTATGTTTTTTTGAGAAAAAATTACCCTTTTGACTCCGAACTCGTTGAATGATGGTAGTGATGGAACTTGGAAGCTGAATTCGGACACATTGTACAAACACAATATCTTCAGGCAAAGGAACGTTAGTAAAAAAAATATATGTTGATATGCAAGGCTAGAAGCTATAACGAGGATGAGGTGGCATTGTGATGGACACAATTAGTACATAACGTTACTGGTGAAATCTGTTTTTCTTCTTATTAGATAATATTTTTTAAAAAGCTTATTATAATAAAGAAAGTATTTTTCAAAAAAATTAACTCAATAAAAAAGGAAAAATTAGAATTTATTTTTCTTCTTATCGAAGACACCCTTAATCATACTTAAGTAAAACATATTTTTTAAATGTCATTGCCCTTTACTTTGTCGGTATTATCTTTTCAATTAGAATTAGAAGATGGCAAACAATATGCTTTTGAAACGACAAGTGGACATTGCGGTGACTTTATAATTAAATTAATCAAAGGCTATATACTCCCTGCTGTCTATGTTAGTTGTTATCATAATAATAAAAAAATTATTACTTTAAATTATGTATTTTTGTTTTATTTATAATTTCTTAAAGAAAGTATAAAAAATAACTGGACAATTAATATAGAACGGTGGGAATCGTAAGTGTACTGACTTGACTTAATTAGGCCATTAATCATGGAAAGCACTAGTAACGTCTGAGAATTAATGTTGCCGTTGCTTACGCAAAGTTTATTAAAGCAATAATTAGCCATTAAAACAAAGCTACCTCTCACTCTGTCAATTTTTATTTGTCATGTCGCACTTTTAAAAAATCAATTTGACTAATTTTTAAAGTTAAATAAAATTACATTAATTCTATATTTAAAACAAAACATTTAGATATTCAAAAATTATATGAAAAATACTATAAATTACAATTTTTTTGTATATCAATATGATGAAAAAATACATCGTAAAATGTTAGTCAATTTTTTTTATAATTTAACTCTAAAAAAGAGAACTATGACAATTAAATATGGACGGAGGTTGTAATAAAGTAGAATTACATCCTTTTGTTCTTTGTAGACCTTAGCAGAGTTTGTGTTCGCATTACTTTTTTCTAAAAATGAATTCAAAATCATTTGGTTGTTGGTTAGAATTATGTTAGTATTAATAAGGTAAGAATTAGTTTTATAATAGAGTTCAATAATTCATATACATAATTATTCCACTTCTTAGCATAAAATAATATAAATATAACCTATTGATGTTAGTTATGGGAAACAGAAAATGTGAAGAACAAGGTCTTCTAAGCAACAAAGAAGTGTTATTCGTGGTGCAAAAAGGTAGGAACTCCAAAGAGGGGGTTAAAAAAGGTTAACATACAAATATGATTTTTATGTTTGCTATATGTGAAAGTTGAGTATTTGTATGTTATAACCATAGTTTACATAATTGTGCTCTATAGCAAATTTTATGTTTGCTATGGAGCTTTTGATTTGTATAATTCACTAGATACATCCAATTTTATACAAATTGTTCAGTTTTGTATAAATTTATTTATACATTGTAATTCATATAATAAGATCTGTATTTGTATAATTATAAGTGTTATGGTTATAACATACAAATATGATTTTTATGTTTGCTATATGTGAAAGTTGAGTATTTGTATGNTCTCTCGCTTTATACAAACACAAACGCATTTTATACATTTGTATACCGAAAATGACTAATTTATACCGAACCAGATGACAAAAAAAGGGGATGTTTGCTGCAAATTACAAATAAAATAAACTATGGCTATAACATTTAATTTGAATTAATAGTTTGTTATTTCATACAATTNTTAAGTTTTATAACCACAATTTGAATTTGAACTAAAGATTTTTTTTTTTTTAAAAAAAGGTTTACAAATGGATAGATAAATCCTAAAAGATATAAAATAGATAGTATGGACATACATTATATTAATGCAAATAAAGAGTCTTAAAACGGGTTGAAATTGCAAATTAAATTGGACTCAATTGAGGATTCTCTTAAATGGGTTAGGACTTAAATGTGTTGAGAATGAACCCAATTCAAATATTCTTGAGCCCAACCCTTAAAATTATGGGCGGATTGAGCGAGTTACCTACCATTGGGCTCAATTTTGAAGCAAAATAATGAAGGAAACAATGTGAACCATGAGATGCACAACTTCTTCACAAAAAGTCATAACATATACTATAGGTGATAGATATCAATGACTACTAAGTTGAGTCAAGATGCATTGCATACTTTTATGAGAACTGTAGTGCATGTCACCCTATCTGTTCCTTAGTTAGCTTCTCAATTCTTTTTGACATTTTGGCTACTGATTTAACAGAGTTCCGAGTACAAGCTATAGAGAGCTTTATGCCATATGCGTGATGGAAAAGAATCTCGTTATAAACAGCAATTTCAAGAAGATTGTGTATTCATGACAGAGGCAAGACGCGATAGTAGAAAACATAAAGACAATGTAAATGAACACATGAGTTTTCGACTTTCAGTTTTGTATTGTAACTATGATGAGGAGGAAGGAGGAGAATGACCATTTCGGGATTTCTGTACACTGCAACAATGTCACCTGATCTTTTCCACGAGTTGCAAGTATCTGCAAGCACTCAACAAATAGAGTCATGTATTAGATATCTTCCTTCTAATTTTCGAGGCAATGCAGAAGTCAAATACACAATAAAGTGCCATAGTACCTAATAAAAAAAAGTTGCTACAGAAGAGAAAGAGAAAGGACAGAGGAAATAAGCAGATCTTGTGGCTGCAGGTCTCTGTCACACACACAATGTACCATACAAGTGCATCAAAGGTTTTTACCGTTGAACCCACATATTTATATAGTTATAGGTTAATACTCTTATTGCAATTTTAGTGAATGTTTACACAAATTTATTCTCTGCCTCGAAAGTATAGAGTTCAGATGAATCCAATATCCCAAAGCTACATCCGCCCCTGACGTGCATAGCATTCTTGCCAAAGGATTTCAGCCTCAATTTACTGTTTGATTAAACAAAACTTGTCAGCATTTATACACAACTCTTATTTTCCTATTCATACATTTCTATGTTTTGTTGTCCTACATGGAATCCCAAATGTGTATGATCCCATAACTCAACCCCAAAATGCCAGCTCATAAAATGATGATTGCCCAAAACCATTTGAGGAAATAACAATCCATTTTCTCAACCAATACGGGACAATTACCACCCCTGCACCAATGAATGGACATTATAACACAAGGAACCGACATTGGGAAACCAAGAGCATGAATAGATCAAGCTCTGATATAACGTGAAGAAAATGGACCTTGGGTCTACCATTTATTCAACCAATGTAGGATAGTTAATAGTGTTGACCATTAGCAAGTTCGGGCTATATTTACCTTATTCTTGTTTCTGCTTCTCACGTAGAGATTAGACAATATAAACAGACCTAGAAGGATAAACAATACATATATTCATGAACCAATATCATGGGTACAAACAACTCCCCTCCCCCCACCCCCAATCTCTCTCTTACTCATGCTTCCAGCAACAAATCATGGTCCAGACTCCGGAGTGTTGGTACATACCAATACGTATAATCCGATTTGTATTGATAGATACAGTAGTGATATTGACAAATGGCACCACAGTAGTATGTAAAAGGCATATTGTTGAAGTATATCAGTTACCGTTGCAGTGAACCAACAGCAGAAATGTATTCTAACTAGGATGTAAATACAGGGTTTTGCAAACTTCACCTATTAACTAGAAGCACCAACAAGGGGAGAATGCGAAACTGAAGAGCAGTCTATCGAGAGTCAAGTGCTGATCAATGCTCCATAGCATGTCTCAGAATAAAGATCCATTTAACCCTAAGGAAAGATGAATAAAGTATGAATGTTTAAGGTTATACCCACCCTTCACTTCCATGACAAAGAGAGACGGGTAGGGGGAGGCCGGAGGGGGAAGGAGCTCAATAGATCACTTCACTATTTTGGCCTGAGAATGGAGAAAGAAGCTTTTAAATTGCTTCACCCTCTAAGAAGAGCGCAAAAAGAAAAGCAACATTGTTTGTCAGACTTGAGGGGTAAGGTTCGATTGCTTCAAACTTTTATATTAACTCCAGAAATGACAATTAACCTAGAAACTCTAATATGCATGAATGATGCATATACCGTACGGGAGTTCTCTAACGGGTCGTTTGCTTACCGGGATCATGATAATAATCTCAATATTTGGGACTACATTTATCTAGTGTTTGGTTATATGTATTAGTTGATACCGTATATATTTTATATATTATCTATCCCATATGGGACGTGAGATTATAATCTGAAGATAACTTTGCTCCAAACCAAACAACCCTCAAGTTTTTTAGCAATATACTCAAGGCTTTGGTCTAAGAGTGCATCCTATCTAAAAAACCCTTGAATCAGTGAATAAAGGGACAGAGACTTAGCCCCTGCTTTATTTAAACAACTACGATAAGGGCTAAGACCGTCTCTTCTTTTTTTATGACTATAATCTAAATAATAGGGGTAGGGGGGCGCTGGGGCGCAACGGCTTTCGCGCAGCTGCTACGCCCTTGCTTCTTGCCTTATCTTTTACTAAGAAACTAATCTAAATAGAAGCCCTTCTTTCTCAAAGTCAACTTTCTCCCTTCTTGCTTTAGTGAAATAGGGGGCGCTAACGCGACCTTCCTTCAGCTGGCTTCGCCCTATCTATTCATCTATTTCCTCAAATGGATATTTAGGAATCTCTCTTGTTCATAGATCTTGAAATCTTGTTCTGGCAAAGGTCACCTTAGACTTTGGGTATCTGTTCGCGGATGACCTAACTCGTGCTGTGAATCAGTTTTACTCTCCTCCATCGGGTGAAGGGTGGTTCAGTCAACCGCCAACCCTGACTCCGCCAACACCGACTCCTCCACCAGAGAATTCCGGTCTGGAGCTCATTCCCGGTGCGCGAATCGAAGGGGACGGCCCAGCCCCGGGTTCGAAAGGAGAGAAACTAAAAAAGCTCCATGCTCCAAATCACAGCGGGTGATGTGTGAGTTATTAGGTGCACATCACGAGTTTGAACCCTGTCGCAAACAAAATCCTGGTAATTAAGTTGAGAAAGGTAGAAAGGTGGCCAACTATCCAATGAGTTAGTAACCATCCGCTATTGGCCCTCGGAGATTTATAGGCTATAAAAAAAAGTGTTTCAACTAATATGGAGTCGCGGACAACATAGTTCAAATAAATGTTCAATAGAAAGATTCTCTAGCAAATCTGGCCCAAGGTTCCTGTAGCATCCTCTTGATGAGAAAATCACCACAAAGGGAAGACAACCTTTTCTTTGACCTGTTGCATTTTTCTGCAAGAGATCTTCTATCAATTTTTAACACATATCTGGTTCAATATGCCTACCAACTGTGAACACATACGTGATCCATGCTTCTAGTTTCAGATGCAAGGTCAACATAGAGATGGTTTGACTTTCACCTTTAGTCCATTTCAAGTTCTCGTTCACTTCTCCTCACCCCCGCAGCACCATGCCCTTCTCAACTGTTTGTTTCTCCCCACCAGTTAAAATGTGTCCTACTGTCATACTTAACCCAATATTCAGGTATCATATTTTATTTTACATATTGCTATACAATTCGTCCATGTTTTCTCTAAAAAATCAGATAAATGTAACTTCAAAATCTGTCTTGTTAACAAAGATGGGGGCGGCATGGTCTGTGGATTTTCTGTCATCAAAGATAGATCTTAGATCAAGCTCCAATAATAGATTTTCTGTCATCAAAGATAGATCTTAGATCAAGCTCCAATAATTATATTGGATTCTTTCATTTAGTTTCAGGCCGCGAAATATTTAGCGAGATAACTGACAGACCATTTCTTTTCCTGATAACTGACAGTTTTATCTAGTTGATTAAGATGCAAAGCTTCAAGAAAATCCTTCAACTGGTAACAATGTCACAAAATCAAGATTCAAGGGACCTAAACCATACACATATTCATGAAATTTGTAATGCTTCACTACAAATTGAAGTATTAAACATCTGATAAATTCATCAATTGAATCAAGTATCAGTTCAGTGAGCAACCAAGCAGCATATATTCAGAAATATTCAAAAACTGGAACTAACCTCTGTCAGCAAACTCAAACTCCATCATCCTTCTGTGTGCAGCTAAACCGAAGAGACAAGATTACTGTTTCGAATCTTTAGAATATGTCCATTGCTATTGCAATTCAATCCACATCCACATTGTGGACAAACCAAGAAATTGTAAGTGGGAAAGCTAGCCGAAGCAATTCCAACAGAGAATTCAAGATTGTCACCATTCTTAACAACCTCCACAATATTGAGCCACAGAAACAGAATTTTCACACTAACCCCATACAGGCTTGACAGCCTATTTTTAGCTATGTACCCACCGAATGTCGATTTATACCTAAGCTGATAGGACCCTTCTAGTGCGAAACTGCAAGACCCATTAAGGTAGACACTGAATTTTCCGGTGTTCTTATCGAGATCGTACCCAATAGCACCCTGTGGAAGAATTCCGACAGGGAAGCCGTAGCTTACGAGTAAGTCGTAAGCAGTGAGGGAAGTGTCACCATTTCCGGCGGCGGAGTCGGCGGCGGCGGTGATTAACGGCGGTAGAGTTGTGAGGAAGATGATTAAGAGCGGAAACGCGAGGGTAACGGCGATCTGACGTGGAGGAAACATCGATGCTGTCGTATTTTGTGATAATATTCGTATCAAATGGATATTCAGATGCAATTACTCCGATGATGCGCCGGCGATATGTATAATTGACTTTGGGGAAATTCAATTATTGCAGAAGATGACAGAAAAAAATTAGTTCGACGTTGGTGGCCTTGCATTGCATACTAATTACTCCCCCAATTTCCTCTTTATGTGGTTGATTTGATGCAATATTTAAGAAATGATTTTTTTAATTTTTTTGATCTACATCTTGATCATAATATAAAAATTATTTCATTAATAATAAGCGGAAATTAAAATTATTTTTTTCTAATTGTAAAAAAATGACACACGTGTCATGTAATTGAGTGAGAGGGATCACTTTTTTTTTATGTAAATTCCACTAATTTAAGAGCAGTTTATTTATTACAATTTATAATATTACGTATCTTATCAGATTTTAATGTCTCTAGATATGTTCAGATACATGTATTTTAAATATATGGGTCAAATTTAGGTATAATTTATTAGTATGTATCTGAGACACTAACAATTTTGTTAGTCTCTCTCCCATGTATTTTTATATATATCTCAAATGCATGTGAATTACTTCAGATACATATAGATAATGTGTATTTACTGTGATTCATATATTTTTTTAATATATACAAATCTCGATTACCTCTTTCTCTAATAAATATTTGTAATGACCCTCATGGTCATTTCTGTGTCTTGCCTTCTGTGTGTCGTTTAGAGCCTTCCTATAGCGACCCCAAGTCATTTTATGACTTGCTGGGACTGACAATTCGGTCACCTGGTCGTTCGTTTGGTCTTGGTGCGAGTTTTTGTGTTTTGGAGCTTATAAACCTTGAACGATCATTTTCGATCAAAAGTTCAAGAAGATGACATCGGAATTCAATTCTGATGATTCCATCAACTCCGAAAGGGTCATTTTAGGCTAGTAGCATGGTCGTCATGACTCCCGAGGTTTTCAGTGTGAGTCGATGCGATTAGGTGTTTTAACTTTAAGTTTAAGCCTAAGTTTGACTTTCGTCAACATTCTGAGTAAACGCGTTCGGATGAGAATACCGTCAGAGTGGTTAGCTCTGGAATGTCGAGTTTGGTTTAGATTGACCCTTCTTTTGTGTCTGGAGGTTTTCGATATCTTTCCAAGCCCTTTTGTGGGTTTTGACTTAAAATGGCTTTTGGAAGTGGGACTCACTTTTTATCGAAATGACCTCTGATGGAAATTTCGACTGCGCCGTTGAGTCTGAAATGTCAAATTTGGTATGGTTGCATATCTCGTTTGCATACACGGGGTTCCGAACGAGATCGGAGCACCACATCGGAGTTTTAAGTTTTGGAAATTATTGCAGATTTTCTTTATTGCAGAAAATAAGCAACATTTCTCAAACTTCAAACCCTCATAACTCTCTCATCTCTCAACCGATTTGGGCGATTCAAAAGGCAAAGTTGTGAGATTTTTCGAGGACAACGTGTTGGTGAGTTCGAATAGTGATTTGGAATCCCCGTTTGAGGTAATTTTCAAAAAATACCTGCTACCGCACCCTTTTTGTGAGCTTAATTTTGGAAATTTTTGAGACTTGTTTTCTCAGCCATTCTAGGTCCGATTTTAGTGATTTTTGAGGCTATCTTGAGTGGTTTTTCGAGGAGAACGTCGTGGTGTTGTCGCATTTCACTATAGACCTCCAGTTTCTGGTAAATACATTGATTCAACTGCTGTCCCATTTTTAGTTTTTGAGAAAAATTGGATTTTAGTTACATGTTGATATTGTGTTGTTCCCGAGCGCCGAATTGTGTCCCATTTTGGAACATGAGCTGGGGAAACTGGTTAGGACCCACTTTTGAGGTTAATTCCGAAATTTTTAGCGCGGGTCCCACGATTCCTGTTTTGACTCCAAAATTGACCCGTCTACGTTTGTTGTGATTTTAGTGTCTAAATGACTGTAATAATGTTGTGACTCTATTTTTGATAGCGGGGCAGCGTTTTGAGACCGTTCGAAAAGGGAAAGCTCCGGAGAAGTGATTTTGGAGCGCGTGTGATCGGCCTACAGGTAGGCTACAGTTTCCCTCTATTAGATTGAGCTCGAGAATGTGAATGCACGTTGATTAGTTGGGATTTGGGTTGGGTAGTTATTGAATCTTGCATAGGTGTTAGGAAATCATGTTTTCGACCTATTTCGGGAATTATCGGGTAACTGTGAGCATGTTTTGTGTTATTAATGGACCCTCTTCGCTATGTGGAGTGCTTCCATGCTTTATTCTTGTCTATTTGAAGCATTTGGGCCTTAGTTTAGGTTTGACCAGGGCTTGCCTTAGAAATACATGATTCGGATCCGATAGGCCTTAGTTTTGCCCCGACGTCGCTCGGCCGACTTAGATTCCTGTAGACTGGTGTAGCAGACTTGAGTCTGATAGATTGGGCCTTAGCTAGGCGATACGCTTGCTCCGACTTTAGTTATCCTTATTTTCCTCGATGTTACGGCTTCACGAGTTACATCGGTGACACTAGTTCTACTTCGCGATTTGAATTTGATTTTCGATTTGGTTCCAAGGACTTACATTGATTGGCTAAGTATGGACGGCGTTCCACGGACATTTATGAGTGTGGATCGATTAGGACTCTTTCAGCAGCTGCATTGACACCTTTATAGAGCATCCGGTTTAAGTTCCGGCCTCTATTGCCCAGATACTTATATAGAGCATCCGATTAGAGTTCCGGCCTCTATTGCTCAGATACCTATACAGAGCATCCGGTTAGAGTTCCGGCCTCATATACTTGATACTTGTGATTGGTTACTTAGGTACTTCTGCTGAGCATCCGGTTCGAGGTCCGGCGTCCATACTGTCAGATTCTACTAATTAGGGTTGAGGTTATGGTTCGATGTTCTTCGTTCTTGGGTTTTTATATGCAATTCTCTTTTGTTTTAGTTATTCTGTGTACTCGTCGGGCCTATGGGGGTCCGTTCGAGTTTTTATTTAACTTGCGCACGAGTGTACCTTCTGGGTTTATGGGAGGGGGGTCCAGTAAGGTGTTGTTAGCTTATAGATTACTTTAGTTAGTTCTTTGTACACTCGTGTGCATTCCTTTGTTAGTTAGATTTTTGTTCTTGGCCTTGATTTGTGTATTGCTTCTTTTCATATTGCCTTTACTTTTCAAGTTCAGTCGGCCTATGATGCCTACTGGGTACCTGTTGTTTTGGTACTCATGCTACGCTCTGCATCTATTTCGTTATGCATGTCTGAGCACTAGTAGCCAGCGCTGATCGAGCTTAGAGCAGTCTGATCCGGAGACGGGGGTGAGCATACGGCGTTTTGTACTATTTCAGTCTCCATCTGAATATATAGACTTGTCTTTTTCCTTTCGAGACAATCCAGTCTCTGTTGTCCACTTTTGGGACTTGTACTCATTTTGTTAGTAGCTCTGTACTAGTGACTTCCAGGTTCTGGGAGGGATCTTTATTTGTATATATGTTTTTGGTTTGCTTCCGCCTGTTTATATTGTTATTTGCCTACTCTTGTTTAGTTTCTACCCTCAGACCCATTACTTGTTGTTCCGGGTTACGGGTTGGCTTACCTACTGGTGGGTTATAGTTGGTGCCATCATGACTTGAGAAATCGGGTCGTGACAATATCACTCATCTCTCTCTATTTTTGTGTATTTAATAGTAAGAAAATACATATATCTAAGTATAAGATACGTATAAAATTCTTAATTAGTGATAAAATACATAATATTTTTTGAAAATAATAGTAATAATTATATATATAAATATGATAGTGAAGCATGTCTAATCATATAGTTTCCCTTTCTTAATCCCTAAAACCTGCAATTATCTAATGCACATTATACAAATTAGGACGACATATCGATCGATTTTGATATGATTTGGTTTGATTTAATTTTAAAGTTATCGATTTGATTTATCGATTATTAATTTGTAGACATGTTAAATGGTTATAAAGCCATTAAGATATTGACTTATCAGTTATCGATTTATTAATTATTGATTATTACATATTCAATTATTGATTTAACCGTTAAGATTTGAAAGAGTTTTTGGCCAAAATCATCCTTAAATTATACCTCAAACTTAAACTGCATCCTTAAAGTATCATTCTTAGCGGAAAATATCATTCAAGTATTTAAAAGTGAACAATTTTCATCCTTCTACTTGAATTTATCAAAATACTAATAGATCCCACAAAAATTAAGTCATCCATTCGTAATTATTATTCTTAGATACGTCAAAAATACTATCATGAACCTTTTCGGTAATTAGGTTTAGCATTATGCAAAATCTTTTAATTTGACAGTTTTATTTTTCCATGTAATTTGATATTAAAAATATTATTAGTTGAAATATGTTTCTTCTCAATTGAATATGCTATAAGCAGAGTTTGTTGGAGACTTCAACTTCTAATAATGTAGAATGAAACTCAAATTCGAGACATAATTAATATTTTGATCACTTCAATATCAGATTGGCCCAGAAATTTTATTGATCTAAATACAGTTTGACTTTGAAAAAGGTAAAGATAATTAAGCTCTAGCTTCTTTTCGTTACTAAATGAGAAAAAAAAGTAGATCATGCATCCGTACACATTCCAAACATTTTGTTTCAGTAAGCAACAGTAAGACTTTTAATATTTTTTTCAGAAACTTCTTATAGCAGTTAATGAAACTATGCAAGAATTTTTTGTTTATAGTCACGTGAACTGCTCATGTTTTTGTAGGATCCCTTAGTTCTTTAATTATATCTAACAGAAGAATGGAAATTGTTAACTTTCAAATACTTAGAGGATGTTTTTTGTCAAAAAAAAAAGAAGAAGATATTTTAAGGATGTAATTTAAATTTGTGTATAGTTTAAGAATGATTTTGACAAAAAACTCAATTTGAAACATGAAAAATTCATCAAAATCACTTAGTATAATAAAAGTGATAAACCAATTGAACCATATACTTGAGTTGACAGATTATATCTCGCTAAAAAACAAACACTAACACAATGTAGAACTGAGACAATGTGAAACTAAAAGTCAATAAATTTTTATATATTGAATGATATAAATATAATTTCTTAATTTACTATCAGATTATTGATTAATTCATCCGTTAAAAATAAATTATCCAATAAAAAAAATTATTATCAAAATGCTAAACCAATAAATCAATAACTTTATTTAGATTGTCAATTTCGAGTAAATTTTAAACAATTCTATGATAAACCCATATTCTAAACTCAATTCATATACAATAGCTCACGAATCAGGTAAAAATAAACCCACTCAAGTAAAATAGCTCCCAAATCACTTAAAATTAGGAAATCACGTGGAAGGGCATCGACTAAACCCCTTCTAAGGGTGGACATAAATATCGAAAAATTAAATCGAATTAATTTAATTTTTCGATTTTGATTTGATACCGATGATTTTTTGAGAAAAGACCCAAAATAGTCCTTCATCTTTGGGTTAAGAATTAAAATCATTCTTGAGTTTTCACATGAAGCATTAATAGTCCCTCATGTTTGCAATATTAGTGCACTTTTAGTCCTCCTTCAAAATTTTGCCTATTTTTTAACATTGATTTTATTCATAATTTATGTATGGAATGTTTAATCGTCATTTTATATATTCAGTACAAATAATAACTCCATGTGAGAGATTGTGAAAAGGAAAACACCTTATTTTGTTTAGTATAAATAGTATTGCAGGTAAATCGAGAGGTTCATCATGACGATTTTACGTACAATAGTACACATTTTTCTTTTATTGCAATATCATATGTTAAAATGTTTTTAGTTTAGCTGCAGTAATATTTATACTAAACAGAACAAAGTGTTCTTCTTCTCACCTTCTCTCACATAGAGTTATTATTTCTACTAAATATATAAAAAAAATGATAAGTTATGAACAAAATTTAATGTTAAAAATAGGCAAAAGTTTAGGGAAGGACCAAAAGTGCACCAATATTGCAAATATAAGAGACTATTAGTGCTCCATGTGAAAAGTCAAGAATGACTTTGAGTCTTAACTCAAAAGTTCGGTTCGGTAGTAGGATTCCAAAATATGAATTTAGGAAAAAAGACAGAAATTTTTATTTCAATTTCATAAGTAGAAAAAGTAGTAGTACTATACTACATAGATGAAACTCCACATAGATATATGGCAAAATACATATTCATTCCAAAGGAGCATCAAAAAGCATATGCTTCCAGTTCCGTGGGATTCTGAAATACAAACTTACCCTAATTCCAAAATGAACCGTCCATTTTAGCTTAATTTCATCCTAATTTACAGTCAATTTCTGAAAATTTCAGTTAACGATTCAAAACGAAGAGATAAGCTGCTTCAAATCGAACTTACCAGAGCCATTTTCTCCAGAATCCACACAATCAAATCCACATCCACACTGTGGCGATTCATAGAAGTTATCAATTGCAAAATCAGCAGAAGCAATACCGACGGAGAAATCGAGATCGTCGCCGTCACGAGTAACTTCCACAATATTGATCCAAAAC
>NW_026035531.1:0-990 GCF_019186545.1 Solanum stenotomum
GGGGGAGGATGCCCACGAGTTTCTAGTCACTTGCCGCGAGTGGCTACAGACTTTGGGTTTAGTGGAGTCGAGAGGAGCGGACTTCACCGCTTACCAGTTAGACGGTCCTGCCAGGCAGTGGTGGCGTACATACTTAGAGACCAGGCCAGTTGGGTCTCCACCGGTCACATGGACTGAGTTTTCAGAGGCCTTCTTGGCCCGATTTATTCCCAGGAGCATCAGATATCAGCTCAGAGATCAGTTTGCTCGGTTAGAGCAGGGCTCCATGACAGTATCAAAATATGAGGCCCGGTTCCACGAGCTCTCCAGGCATGCCGCCATGATATTACCTACTGAGGAGGAGAGGGTTCGTTGTTTTGTTCGGGGTTTGAGACTACAGTTGCGGATTGAGACTCAGTCTTTAGTCTCAGCAGGCCGCTCGTTTCTGGATGTAGTGGACCATGCCCGCACTATCGAGCAGCTCCGTCGCGAGGCCCAAGGGGGCAGCGGCAAGAGAGCTAGACAGGAGGATAGCCAAAATAGGCGCCGTTTCAGACCCCGAGAGTCTTATGATAGATCTCAGCAGAGGTTTCAGTCAGGTCAGTCTAGTAGCCCCTTCCAGGCTTCTCTCCAGGCATCAGAGGGTGATCAGCTCCGCCATATTGGTTTTAGTGCCGGTCCTAGTCGAGGCCGAGATAGTTCACAGATGGGTTCTTCTGGCCGGGGTAGCCGACCTCCAGCTCTCAGTCGACAGTCCCAGGGGTGTTATGAGTGTGGGGAGTTAGATCATTGGGCCCGCGAGTGTCCCCATCGCAGGTTAGCCTTACCCGCTCCACAGGCAGTTAGGCATGCGCCAGCACCTCCAACTAGAGGCAGAGGCCAGGGACAGGACCGTAGGGGTGGTCACCAGGGTATACGGGGTGGTCCCCGAGGAGGCAGATTAGGGGGGCAGAGCCGATGCACAGGGTAGGGGAGTCCAGACTCACTTTTATGCAGCTCCAGCTAGAGCAG
>NW_026035532.1:0-990 GCF_019186545.1 Solanum stenotomum
AACCTTAAACTCTAAACCGTAAACCCTACACTCTAAACCCGAAACCGTAAACCTTAAACCCCTTAACCATAAACTATGAAACCTAAACCATAAACCCTAACCCCTAAGCCCTAATTCTAAACCCTAACCCTAAACCATAAACCACAAACCCTAAACCCTAAACACTAAACCCTAAACACTAAATACAAAACCCTAAAGCATAACCCTAAACCATAAACCTTAAACCCTAAACCCTAAATACAAAACCCTAAACCCTAAACCCTAACCCTTAACCTATAACATCTAACCCCTTACCCTTAAACCCTAAACCCTAAACCCTAAACCCTAAACCCAAAACCGTAAAGCCCAAACCATAAAACCTAAACCCTAAATCCTAAACCTTAAACTCTAAACCATAAACCCTAAACCCTAAACCCTAAACATGAAACCCCTCAACCATAAACTATGAAACCTGACCATAAACCCTAACCCCTAAGCCCTAATCCTGAACCCTAACCCTAAACCATAAACCACAAACCCTAAACCCTAAACACTAAACCCTAAACCCTAAACCCTAAATCCTAACCCCNCTAACCCCTAAACCCTAACCCTAAAGCCTAACCCTAAACCATAAACCCTAAACCCTAAATACAAAACCCTAAACCCTAAACCCAAAACCCTAAAGCCTAAACCATAAAACCTAAACCCTAAACCATAAACCTTAAACTCTAAACCATAAACCCTAAACCCTAAACATTAAACCCCTTAACCATAAACTATGAAACCTAAACCATAAACCCTAACCCCTAAGCCCTAATCCTAAACCCTAACCGTAAACCATATACCACAAACCCTAAACCCTAAACCCTAACCCCCTAACCCCTAAACCCTAACACCTAAAACCTAAACCCTAAATCCCTAAACGATAAACCTTTAACCCTAAAACCTAAACCCTAAACCTTAAACCGATAACCATAGTCCTTAAACCCTAAACCCTAAACCCTTATCCTA
>NW_026035533.1:0-9918 GCF_019186545.1 Solanum stenotomum
CTTGTTTTTGTCGGTAAGTGCACGCACTCACGAGACTCGATGTGAGAGCGTGTATACACATACCGCGTGGACCTTTTCCAATTCCCTCCAAAACCACCATAGCCCTTTGACAATATTAAGAGTCAACCCCCTCCAAAACCACCAACAAAAAGAAACATTTTTAATTTTTTTTTAAAATTAAGATGAGGACAAAAGATAAGTCCCTTTGAATAGTTGAACACACTACAATAAATTAATTTAAATTTATATATGTTGTGCTAACCAACAAACCATAAAATCCTTATCTTTTTTCCTTTTTAGAATCTTACTCAAACCAAGTCTTAGCACTTTTATTAAACAATTGTTAAGTTGTTGACATGTTAGCTAGCTAGCTAGCAAATGCTTTGCTTATCCTATGTGAAAGGTGGATGAAATTTTATGGCTTGACTATGAAAAAGGTAAATAAGAGAAATAGATAAAGCAAACACCATTGTTGTCATCTTATTGGAAAAATTCTACTCCACTTTTCTTTTTTGTTGCATAGTAATGTAAAAAGTAAAAAGGGTTCAACTGAATAAACTTTCATGATTAAAATTAGAATTTGTGGTATGTTGCATAAATTATACTCCTTCAAGTTATGTATGTACTTTCCTTTTTAGATTGTAAAAAAAAAGTGTCATAACTCATTGGTTAAAAATAATCAATTTTAAAAATTTTATTTTATTTTAATAAAATAATTTATGGTTATTTATATATCTATGAAATATTTTAGGTTATTCATTTTATTTTCCCGTTTCTCATAAATTTTGTTTTTAGTCAAATATTTTAATTTTGTCTAGATACTTCCTCTGGCCACTTTTATATTTTTACTATTGACTTAGCATGTCTTTTACAAATTAATAAATAATACATAAAATAAAAACTTTATCATAGCGACATTTAGGGAGATATTGTCTCCCATCACCAAAAAAGGAAGAGAAATGTATTCTTTTATTTTTTCAAACTGAACAAGTAAAAATAAACGTTTATGTCAATACATAGACAAATAAAGGTGGTTGATGGAGTAATTAATTGATGCAATTTACAAGAATACTATTGTTAGTACAATTAATAACTATATTAGTAATGCTTGTATCATCTAATTATATATATTATTTTTTATGCATCGTTTGATTTGATATATTAAAAATAACATACTTTATATTAAAATATTTTTTTACAAAAACACCTTTTACAATTATGTAAATTATTTTTTGAGGGTAATGTGATTTTAACCACGTTACTGTTACTGCATGCATGAAAACTCTTTACATTACTCATAGTCTAATACCTAAAAATATATGATATTAGTAATACCTATATCAATACACAATAGAGTAAAAATGTACTAATATACAAAGTTAATGCATATATTAATTTTATTAATACACTCTTTACCCCTAATTTTGAAATTATATTAGTACATAAATTTCACCTTTTGACAACTCAAATCTTGAACATGTGAGGACTAAGTATGGGTAAAAGTAAAACTCATTTAACTCATAAAAGAAAAGGTCCAATGTTACAAATAGAAATCAAAAATGAAAAATATTTGTTGTCCCCCACCTTCTCTCTCTAAACATACATATAGTGAAAACCAGCCAAATCACACACAATCTCTTTCTATAAATAATAAATGTATTCCACTCATTTATGCCTCTCCTCAGATCCCTTTTCCATCTCTCTCTCTCAAGCCAAAAGTCAGCGCCTTCTTTTGTCTCTCTGCATTTCCTCTCCCTAACCAAAAAGTCAAGGTCATAGCCAAAAAAGGAGAAATTAACAAAATGGAAGAGGATTGGGATCTACATGCGGTGGTCAGAGGCTGCGCCGCTAGTTCCACCGCTGCTGCCACCACCACAGCCACCACTAATTCTTGTTGCAGCAGCTTCCAACCAAGACAAGATGGCAACTTTTTTAGTTTTCAAGATCCATTTGTGCCAAGATTTGATAACCCCATAAGTGATTTAGAAGAGTTGCATAATCTTTACAAGCCTTTCTTCCCTAAATCACAACAAATACCTCTTTCTCCTCAAAATAATAGTAATAATATACCCATTTCACCTCTCTCTGTTCTTGGAGGACTACAAGATCTATCACCCCAACAAACACTAAAACAACAACATATTCATCAGCTAAACAGTACAAGATTAACACAACCCAAACAGTCTCCTCTCTCTGTATATGGTTCCACAACTACTAGTGCTTCACATGTTCAAAGCCCAAGACCTAAAAGAAGGTAACTTTAACTTTTTTGATGGAGAGATTAGACCTTTGTTAGTTTTTACATATACCCATATTGTAATTTTTTTATTTTTTTATTTTCACACATTTTAATAATTTTTTCTCAGAAAAAATCAATTGAAGAAGGTATGCCAAGTACCTGCTGAAGGTTTATCTTCTGACATGTGGTCTTGGAGAAAATATGGACAAAAACCCATCAAAGGCTCTCCATATCCAAGGTAAATTCCTTAATTTCTCTTCTAATTACATTTTGAAGTTGGTTTAAAACAACTTAAACAAATTTAATTACTTTTTTTTTAGTAATTAAAGTTTTTCTGATATACTCTGTTTTCTTCCTTTTGGGTTAAAACAGGGGATATTACAGGTGTAGTACCTCAAAGGGTTGTTTGGCCCGAAAACAAGTGGAGCGAAATAGATCCGACCCGAATATGTTCATTGTCACTTACACAGCAGAGCACAATCACCCTATGCCTACTCACCGGAATTCCCTCGCCGGCAGTACCCGTCAGAAGCCGGCGAATTCCGAAGCTGGTACTGTAAGTGACTCTAACAAACCCACTAGCTCATCGCCGGTATCTTCGCCGGCGTGCCATTCACCGGCGACGGAGAAGCACGAAAGCAGCAGGGATGAAAGAGAAGACATTTTTGAAGACGACGATGACGAATTTGGTAGTTCAAATATGGGATTAGATAACATGGAGCCTGCAGGTGATGATTTTTTTGAGGGATTAGATGAACTCGCCGCTCAGGCCACCGGAGATTGCTTTTCCGATAATCTTCCGGGGTCTATGCAGCTTCCATGGATGTCAAATAATGCCACAACCACCGCCGCAGGCGGCGTTTGACTTGCCGGAAAAAAAAAGTTGAAGAAATTGATGATTTTCTTCTTTTTCACTGTTCTTTTTCAGTTGTAGGAGTATCTTTTTGTCCGTTAGAGATATAGGAAAATAGAAAGCAAGAAGGAATCTTGAAATCTCCATGTCTTTTTTTTAATTTTTTTTTATAAATTTTAATTTTTTGTTCTCTTTTTGTACGTGTAAGGTATAATTCCATTCTCCATAATCATAGTAGAGGAAAAAGGAAAAAGTAAGAGTTAGATTCCAATGTTCTTTGTTTAGTAGGTTAATTATATTGGATTATATAAGGTACATAGAGATTAGAGGTAAAAAAATTCCATTAGTTGATAAATTTTGTAATTTTAATTTGTAGTACTAGTAATCATTATCAATGATTTAAGTTTTTTCAAGTGTTACCTTTTTAATACCTTTTGTGGTGCTTGTTTCATGTTAGTGTGTTTGAGTGTTTGAGCTACTAATTATGTTTGGTGATTTTTGAGTCCTACCAAATAGAATCTTGGGAAATTTGCTGGCAAATTTACCTCAAACAACCACCATTTTTGCTTATCGATTGAATTAGGTTGGTGTGTTTGGACATAAATTTGATTGAAATTTGGAAAACGAGTTTTTGAATTAGAGCAAATCACTCTAATGTATATTTAAGTACTTCCTCCGTTTTAATTTGATTGTACTGTTTTGATTTGATGTGACGTTTAATACGTAAAAACAACTTTTGAATCTAATGGTCATGACACATAGAATGTATCATAATATCCTTTAATCTTGTGGCCAATGGAGATAGTAATATTTTTAATTTTACTCCGGGAAAAAAGAAAAAAATCTTTGTCTAGAGCTCCTAGACATCTCTAAATGCGGGTATTGTAGAATGTAGACTCATATCCCGTTATTTTCTGTACAAAGTGAACGTGATGTGTTTTAATGGAACTTCTGTCTATTCAAAGTGAAAATTCAAGGGTTGAAGTTTATTTTTTCAATATTTATTCAATTCTTTCAACTGAGTTTACAACTTGCTAATGTGCAAAGTTAGGTAATTTATCGGATCGATATTCATCTTTTTGACTTTTATTTTTCTTAAAGTTGAAATAATTAACTTGATCAGTTTAAATTTGATTTACTTGTAAGGAAATCGAGCCAATTGAAAATAAGCACTTACTTGATATCAACTAACGTTGTCACATTTACTGGAGATAATATCTCAAAAGGTCACTCAACTTTAGGAATTTATCTAGTAAAGTCATTAAACTTTATTTTGTATAAAAAAAATCACTTAACTTAGTTCTTTGTATCAAAAAAATCACTCAATCTTATTCATCATTAAAAAAAAATTAAACCACAAACAAATTATTTTTTATATTACGTTCATGATTAAGCTACTAAATAAATGACTCAAAATTATCATTTCATTATAAAATTGAAAATAAAAGATAAATTTATCAAACTTGAACCTAAAATTCCCCACGTCATTCACACAAACAAGAAATTGATTAAATCATCACAACAAATGTTGTTATACCGTCAAATGAAGTGGTAGGCATCATTGCAATGAAGCAGTATTAATTTATCAAATGAATTTGATGAAATTATCTATTAATAATTTATTTTGTAATAAAGTAGTAATTTTAGCTATTTATTTATTATTTTAATTGTGATCAGATTAAAAAAAATTATTTTATTTTTTAATGATAAATTTGGTTGAGGATTTTATTGACATAAATGTTTAAATTGAGTGATTTCATTGACATAAAAGCCTGAGTTGAATGATTTTATTGATACAAAAAAAGTTTAATGACTTTGCTAAACAAATTTTCAAAGTTGAGTGACCTTTTGAGATATTAACTCCATTTATTGAGTTGAAAATTGTACTACAATGGGACTTCTATGGCTATAAATAAAACATATTATTATGAAAAATAGTTCAGAGTTAAAAACATAACGTAACACGTATCTCATTAGACATAAAGCTTTAGGTTATAACTTTGGGTAATTGGTCTCTATAGTCTCTCAACAGCTAGAACATAGTGGACAAGAGCATGAAAGGACGAAACGTATCTTTTCAAAAGGGAAGCACCCACCAAAAGAACATTGGAATCTAGTAGATACATTCTAGCATATGGGGAATAGTATAAATAACATGTTAGAGTAGTACCTCCACAATAACCCCCAAAAAGGACAAAAAGAGAGAGAAGGAACAAGTTAAGAAGATGCAAAATTTCATTTGACCTATGCTAGTCAGCTTGTGCACGCCTCAACTATTCCATCAAGTATACCAACACATATTCGAGTAACTCTTGGCAACTAAAACTTAGATGGGAACGAATCACTTGGCTTTTCTTTTTTTGACTCTATTGAGATTTCAACTTTGATCTTCATTTTTTTTCATCCCACTTCATTGATCGTTATACCTTTCACTTGTCAAATACACAACTTTTCATCAAACCCAAAATTTGGACTTAGTAGAAACACAACTAACTGCAGCAACAGATGGACATAATTCATACAAATCACGAAGAACACTAATGTATG
The DNA here is from genome assembly GCF_019186545.1 of Solanum stenotomum. Classification (NCBI taxonomy): domain Eukaryota; kingdom Viridiplantae; phylum Streptophyta; class Magnoliopsida; order Solanales; family Solanaceae; genus Solanum; species Solanum stenotomum. Next base: position 5,640 of record NW_026035533.1, read on the forward strand.
AGTCTTCCTAACAAACACTAATGTATTGATAGCTTCTGGTCTTCCATACAGAAGACCATCAGAAATTCGGATTTCAGAATTGTGTATACACGGAGATCAAAAGACGAACACATTTTCACTCCATGTCAAAAGGAAAACCAAGATAACCAAATATCAGTATAGGAAAGACGAACAGCATTAAGATACGTTCAAAGCCAAAATATTAAGCTTAGTACAGAGTTGGCACAATATAAGCATATATAAACTTTATTTCAACTTTATCTTGATTTAGATATCAATAAAATCATTATCCAAGAACATAGGGTGCTTCAGGCAGCAATTACACCAGCTACAACTTGGATGAAATTTGAAAATACAAATCAGCACGACCACCAAATTTGTGACATCATTTTGTTGTGTCCAAATGATAATCAGTTCATTCAAAGGGCAATGAATGGAGATGTCTTCATAGAACGTGATTTGTGTACCTACACAACAACTTATGCATCAATGCAGGTATGTCAAATGACAGCACAGAGCTTGAAGACCAAATGAGACCTCTCACATTCCATTTGATCTTAGCCAAAAGGTCGAGAAAACTATCCAAATGAGACCTCAACTGACTGCAAAAGAATCTCGACATGCCCAGTGAACATCACAGCAGAATTAGGAAAGTATCTTCAGTTCCAGTTAGTATTAGGCAGTTGAAGTAGAAACCTCGTATCCTTCCACAAAACTTCGCAACTTTTCTGTTTCACCAATGTCAGAAAGCCATGGAGTGAGGACTTCCATGGTAATGTAGTCAGGATTACAAGCATTTTCAGTCATTTGGTCCATTATTTCAAATGCCTTTTCCACCCAATTCCTCTCCTGAAGACCTTTAAAGAGGGCATTGTATGTTTTGGTATTTGGTCTTACCCCTTTGTCCTTCATTTCACCCAACAAAGAAATAGCAGCTTCTACTTTGTCACTCTTGCAGAGAGTGTCAATCAAAATATTGTATATGACTGTGTTTGGTGGCACATTAATAGCCGAACTCAAATTCTGGAATATTTTCATAGCTTCATCAAGATTTCCAGCTAAGCAATATGCATGAATTAATGCTCCATATGTAACAACATTAGGCAAAAAACCATCATCAATCATCCTCTTCATAATTCTACTGGCAGTTGTAAATTGCCCCTTCTCGCTGAAATATGATATCAAAGTGTTGTAGGTGTAACAGTCAGGTTTGATACCTGCCTCTTCCATATCTTTAAGCATCTTATGAGCTTCATCAATCTTATTTTTCCTGCAAAGTGCCCCAATCAAAGCATTGTAGCAGATAATATCCAAGCCAATCCCAGCTTCTTTCGCCTTTGAAGCAATACAGGAGGCGTCGTCTGTTCTTCGAGCCTGGCAAAGGCCCATGATCAAACTGTAGTATACTTTGGCATCAGGGAGACACCTATTTTCTGACATTTCATTGAACAAACTCATTGCTCTGTCAATATTGTTGACACTACAAAAAGTGGTAATGAGGACCGTGTACGTGATCACATTCCCCTTTAAACCCTTCTCTTGCATCTCAGCAAAAAATCTCATAGCACTGCTAACTCTCCCGAACTTACACATTCCATGGAGCAAAGTATTCATAGTTATGACATTTGGCACAACCCTGTCCTTTTTCATCTGGTCAAAAAGCTCTAATGACCTCTCAATCTCACCTGCTTTGCAGAAACCATCTATCAAGCAATTGTAGGTAATAGTATTAGGTACATATCCATTCTCCAATCTCATCTTCTCCATCAACTTTAACCCTTCTTCTTGTTTCCCGACCTTGCAAAGTCCATCAATCAATGTATTGTAGAGAACAACGTCTGGCTTAACAAGAACACCATCAGTTTCACTCCTTCCCATCTTCTCGAACACCTGAAGTGCCTCATCGACCCTGCAACATTTGCATAAATGATTGATGAAAATCCCAAATGTCACAACATCTGGGTTAACTTCCTTTTCCTTCATCTCATTCATAAGCAAATTCATCTTTTGAAAATCATGCTCCCGGCCTAACCCACTCAAAAGGGCATTGAATGAAGAGGCTTTCACCTGACCACCCAACTTCATCATATCATGCAAAAGGTCCCAGGCCTTATCACACTTCCCACTTCGACAAAACTTGGTAATCAATTTAGTAAACCACACATCATCCAAGAACACACCATGCTCGAAGAATCTCACAAGAAGTCCACAAATTTCCTCCACACTCATCCTTCTTCCCACCCAATTTCTCTTCCACATAGCATCCAGAACAATATCCACCGTACTATTGTTCGGAGGAAAATCACTATCCCTTTTGAGCATTTCGTCGAGCACCTTGAACCCATCATCAATATTCACTCCACGAAACAAACTATCCAACAACAAATTAACCACATTTGTATTTCTTGAATCCGAGTCTAGCTCATTGTACACAGCTATCGATTCCTCGAGCATTTTGGCCCGCCCAAAGCATCGCATAAGAAGAGTCGCAGCATTGATCGATAAAGGGATTTTTCGGTCTTTAGCAAAGGAAAACAGTTGCAATAGCTTACCGGGTACGTCAGATTTTTCTTCATGCATTGCTTGTTCGAGAATAGCTTGAAATGTGAAGGAAAGAGAAGAGGGGTTTGATGATGAACTCGAACTATGAGTCTTAAAGAATTCAAAAAAGTGTAAAGCTTTTTCAGTGGACCCCAATTGGCGGGTTATTTTGAGAAGGGAAGTTGGGGAAGGAGGAGTATAAATAAATTCAACCAGCTGCGAGTTGGAAATCCAGTCATTGTGATCGGTAGTTTTGAGAAGGGAGACTATTTCGGGAACGGCAAATGAGGTTGGCGGCGGCGGAAGAGGTTTCTGTGTATCGTCGATCTCGCCGGAGAAGTGTCTCAAGCCGGAAATTCTGCCGGTTTTCGGCAGCGCGGGAAGATGAAGGAGGGATTTTCTTGCAGCTGCGAGTTTCATAGTTATCGGATTTTCAGAAGAAGCGGTACGGATGGATAGTTTTAGGTCATAAAATTATGCGCGGGTCTATTCTCTACCAAATGAAATTTTATTTTAACGACAATGGACGAATTTTTATCAGGATTTTATATTTTATTTTGTTGAGTTTAAGAAAAAATGGAAGGAAATATAAAACTCAGCTAGATTGAACTTAGGGCCTGTTTGGCCATAAATTTTTCAAGTAAAATTTGGGGAAAAATTTGGCAAATAGTGTTTGTCCATACAATTTGTTATTATTTGGCAAATATTTTTGACAAATAACCCAAATTTCCAAATACTAGAAAAAACTAGTAGGCCAAATCTCATTATTTGGGAACTTTTAATAATTAAAATTCTACACCAAATTTTTATCTTTTACAAAAACACTCTCTATAGTAGTTGTTTGCGTTGTTTTATATAATTTTTTATGTAAACATCAAAGTAATGATGAAATATTCAGTGAATATGAAAGTGATGATATCGTTATTGATGAAAATGATGAACAATCGGCTTAGGGTAACAAAGTCACGTGGTATGTTATACAAACCTATGGTTAGTTTTGATAGTTTTTAGAACTTATGAGTATAAATCATATTTCTTAAAAAGGTGAAATATATTTCCCAAATACTATGGTCAAACACATGGTGAAATTTCACCCAAATTTTTATCCAAATAATATTTGTCAAAAATATCTGAAAATCTATGGCCAAACGCTAGCTTAGTATTGAAATTTGTTTATCTTACCATTTATTCTTTTGTCTATTTAAAAAAAAATATATTAAAAGGGAGGGAGCACATTTTAAACAAGTCTCGCATTAAAAAAAAATTCTGAGATGGACAACTGATTTACTTATATAAACTTGAACAAGACGTAGTTTTTTTTAATCAAATTATAAATGAAATAGTGATGAAAAAAAAAAAAACCATATCCTTTCAAGGAAAGTTATGGTTCGTAACATAATTTTTTTTTTTTTGTAGATATACCTTGACGAACCGAGTTAACGATAGGGAAGTCAAAATGCGGGCACTTCACTCATCATTGATAAAACCCCTCATTCGTCTTCATAGCCCATTTTCGACTCCCATTATTTCACCATCTCCACTTCGAAAACAATTTCTCTACTTGCACTCCTCCGCTACTACTTCACTCCAAAAACTAACCGCCATGGCCGACAACAAGACGGCAGCCGTCGACGGCAACTCTACCTCTGACCACGTCTCCGACGCTTGGTACTCCGTTCCCGACCTCCGATTACGCGATCACCGATTCACCGTTCCTCTCGATTACTCTATCGATCGC
>NW_026035534.1:0-404 GCF_019186545.1 Solanum stenotomum
ACATACTAATGATTGACACGGGCACCACACTTGGTACATGGAATATTCATATATGGTTGACTCAAATATCAGGGTAGCTGGTGTTGTGCCGTAATTTTCCTATCTATAGGAAAATCACTTTTTTGAAATGTTCTAAGTATAAAACAATTTGAGAAAAATACTTAGAAAAGAGTCGCCACTTAATTTTTTTAAGAAATTAAGAAAACTTATAATTTTCAAAGATTTAAACAGAAAAATCATTTGAAAATACCAAAGAAGGTTCGGGGTTCAATTTACACTTCGAGAAGGGTTTAAGCATTCGAAGTGTCCGCTAACATGCGGTTGACCTGCGACTTGACCAAAATATATTTGACTATTTTTAGAAAAAATAATAATCTAATATAAAAATATATAATAATTTACAC
>NW_026035535.1:0-259 GCF_019186545.1 Solanum stenotomum
AATATTTACATATATACATAGATGAGAGGCTCAATACTAACTGACTGACTGTCTATGAAGCCTCTAATACTGAGATGGATGTTAGGACAGACCCCGCAACACCCTAATAAAACAAAACTAAGAACACGAAATAATTGAGTCCTCCGAAATGCAAGGAGGCTCACCACTGACTCTGGAGTGCTCAGCTGGATCAACGACGTGCAGGATACTGATCCGAGGTACTTGTATCTACATCATAATAAGATGCAGGCCAACTGGT
>NW_026035536.1:0-592 GCF_019186545.1 Solanum stenotomum
TATTCAACATACGTACTAAATATACTACTAGTCCCTCTGTTCCCTTTCGTTGCCGGCGCTCCCTCCAAATTTCAATCGGAGTCGGGATTTGAAACAGATTTTGCGTGAGGTCTCTTTGTCGCTGGTTGTGTCGGTGTTTGTGTGGTGGAAGTCAGTCGTCTTAAGCCCGTCGCTGTCCCGAGTTTGCTGCTCCAAAAGAGGTACATTCTCCCTCTACTCTTTCGCCCCTCCCTCGTTTATTTTAAATTGAGAATGGTGAGCTGTTGTATGCGAAGTAGCAAAATACTATTGGATTAATTTCCTTGGCTTCAATGTGGCTTCTCTGTGTTGTGAAAACTAGTTCTCTATTTAGCTTCACTCTAGATAATCCTTTGTTTAGGTGGTTTCAATTTTGAGCATATTAGCTGCACAATCAGGTTGCTTTTATGTCTATTCATGATTTTAGTTATTATGATTTGTCATAATCTTGTTGTGCCTGGGTCACAGGCCTTGATGGCTCATCTCTAAAATGAATTCATTCATGTTATCGGTTGGAATTGTTTTGATTTCAACATGTGATTGCGTATCTGTTGTACGTTGTTCTGTAAAAGTA
>NW_026035537.1:0-6918 GCF_019186545.1 Solanum stenotomum
TGCACAAGGTAGGTCCGCCAATGGATGTACCTAACGAGTGCTTTCGATTCGATTGAACTTAATAATTTTAGTAGTAAAATCATAATAAAAACAATAGAAAAATTTACGTAAATGTACCATCTTTAGTCAATTAGTTTAATTATGGATTAATTACTTGAGTGAATTCCTTTTAAAAAATAATTACTTGTTTTAAATATACTCTTTAATTATTACCATTTATAGAAATATCTAACAATATTTTATTATATTTATCTTTCTCTCTCGCCTCTTTCTTCTTTTTCTCTCCTGTCTTTTTAAATTTCTCGCTCTTTATCCCTTTCTTTCTTTCTTTCTTTCTTTCTTTCTTTCTGTCTGTTATTCTTTCTCCATTTCTTTGTTCTTTTTGTACGTTGTTCTTTCTCCATTTCTTTCTTTCTATACATTGTTGTTTCTCCTTTCTTTCTTTATGCTGCTCTTTCTCCCTTTCTTTCTCTCTCTACTTTCTTTCGTATAAAAGTCAATAATTCGTATCAATAATTAATTAGACAAGTAATTTAATCGTAACAAATGAAGAGTATAATAAACTGCAAAATGAACTAAAGTTGAATTAAAATGTATTACACACATATTAAAGTTGAATTAGATGAGAATTAAACATGAATGCAAAATATAGCAAACGAAAGAGTATTCTATGATCTGTAAACTGAATAAAACTTGTATCAATAATGAATTAAACAAGTAATCAAATCGTAACAAATCAACCAATAAATTGCAAAATGAATTAAACTTGTATTAAAAATGTATTACACTAATATTAAAATTGAATTAGAAAATAGAATTAAGCATGAATAAAAACGTAACTAATGAAAGACCGGACAATGGTCTATAGAGTGAATTAAACTTGTATCAATAATGAATTAAACAAGTAATCTAATAGTAACAAATCAACCAAAAAACTGCAAAATAAATTAAATTTGCATGAAAATTGTATTACACAATATTAAAGTTGAATTAGAAGAGAGAATCAAGAATGAATGAAAAACGTAACTAATGAAAGACAAGACAATGATCTATAAACTGAATTAAACTTATATTATTCATGAATGAAACATGTATTATATGTGTCTTGTATATTATTTTTGGTTTGTATCACTAAGAACGTGAGTGATGTTTGCAATATGTATTAAAAATGTATTGTGCATGTATTATAAGTGTGTTACCTAAATTACTTTAGTTGATATCATTAAAAAGAGAGTGAAATTTGCAATATGTATTATAAATGTAGGATGTATTATTCATGATTTTAATACAATTATGAAACATATCTAATACAACTTTAATACAAACACGATATAGTTCCGTAAACTTCATCCTTTTCGAGCTTCAATCTAATATTTCTCCTAAAATCAATTCTAAACTTAACCAAACCATCTTGAAGTTGAGATATAAACTTCCAACGATATTTTCAATTATTCGTAGGAACAACCTATCCAAACTAATCGCAAACGAAAGAGCAGAAAGTAATCTAATCGTAACAAATGAAGAAACATAATAAACTGCCAAATGAATTAAACTTGAATTAAAAATGTATTACACACAAATTAAAGTTGAATTAGAAGTGAATTAAACACGCATGCAAAATGTAGCAAATGAAAGAGCATTCTGTGATTTGTAAACTGAATAAACCTTGTATCAATAATGAATTAAACAAGTAATTCAATCATAACAAATCAATCAATAAAATGTAAAATGAATTAACTTGTATTAAAAGTGTATTACACAAATATTAAAGTTGAATTAGAAGAGAGAATTAAGCATGGATAAAAAATGTAACTAATGAAACACGAGACAATGTCCTATAGAGTGAATTAAACTTATATCAATAATGGATTAAAACAAGTAATCTAATAGTAACAAATAATAAACTACAAAATGAATTAAATTTACATTAAAAGTGTATTAGAATTAGAAGAGAAAATTAAGAATGAATAAAAAACGTTACTAACGAAAGACAAGACAATAATCTATAGAACATGTATTATTCATGAATAAAACATGTATTATATGTATCTTATAAATTGTTTTAGTTTGTATCACTAAAAACACGAGTGATGTTTGCAATATGTATTAAAAATGTAGTGTGCATGTATTATAAGTGTGTTACGTAAATCATTTGGTTGGTATCACTAAGAAAAGAGTAAAGTTTGCAATATGTATTAGAAATATATTGTTCATGAATAAAACTTATATTATATGTGTCTTATAAATTATTTGATTTGTATCACTAAGAAAATGTGTGATGGTTGCAATATGCATTATAAATGGATTCCTTATGAATAAAACTTATATTATATGTGTCTTATAAATTATTTTAATTTATCACTAAGAAAATGAGTGACGGTTGCAATATGTATTAAAATGTAATGTGAGAGTCTTATAAAGGTATTATAAATGTGTTACCTAAATTATTCTTGTTGGTATCACTAAGAAAGGAGTGAAGTGTGCAATATGTATTATAAATGTACTATTCATGAATAAAACATGTATTATATATATCTTATAAATTATTTTGATTTGTATCACTAAGAAAAAGAGCGGCATTTGCAATATGTATTACAAATGTATTGCATCCTATATTATAAATGTATTACGGGTGTGTTACTTAAATTATTTTGGTTGATATCACTAAAAAAGAGTGAAGTTTGTAATATGTATTATAAATGTATTGCTCATGATTTTAATACAATTTTAATACAATTATGAAACATATCTAATACAACTTTAATACAATTGCCATACAGTTCCATAAACTTCACCTTTTTCGAGTTTTAATCTAATATTTCTCCTAAAATCAATTTAAACTTAACCAAACCCTCTTAAAATTGAGATATAACTTTCAAACAACATTTTCAATTATTTGTAGGAACAACCTATCCAAACTAATCACAAATTCGTAAAATATCAAATAATGAATTCAAAATTTGAAGCTTTATAATGACCATCAATGGTGAACTCTTGTTGCTGTAATTTTAGAGATTTGAAATTTCTGCTTGAAAACACGATTTTGTACAAATTTTCATCTTTCCATTCCTTTTTTCGTCGTATTTTTGGGTAAAATAATGAAATATGGGCAAAATTTGATTTCAAAATAGTTATTTAAATGAGAATTTCAAAGAGGAAGAAGAAGATTTTTTTTAAAAAAAAAAAGAAGAAAGAAGAGGAGGAAGCTAATAATGATAGAGAAAGAGACGAAGAAGAAGAAGAATAAAAAAAAAGAAGCGGAGGAAGAGGAATAAAGGGCAGAGAAAGAGGCAAGCGAATGCACAATTTTCTTAATTCCAAAAAATTGTTATATTTAGTTAGAAAAATTATATTGACATAAATGGTAAATATTTCTTTAATATAGTATATTTATGTGATTTACCCATTAATTATCAACATGGTTGAAGTGTACATTAACTATATATTATGACGGTATATATTGTCTATAGATATGTATATTATATATATATCTAGTATAAGATGTATATTACATAGAGAAAAATCTAGAAATAATAAACATAATAGACATAATAAGGCTCTATAGCTATAGTTTCGATAATTGCGCTTCATAGCTATAGTTCCGTTTGATATGAAGGTTGTGTTTGCATATTTCTTTCTGTTTGTATGTTTCATTTGCAAACATATATACAAATAGGGTAAGTATATACACATTTTATATTTATACATTTAGGAAATTTTCAAAACTCCATTTGTATATTTTGAATTGCCAATATACAAAGAGGATAATTTATTATGAATTTTTCATAAACCGTATACAAATAGATAGGGTAAGCATATACAAAATTTTGAAATTATATATTTTGGATTTATACAAATCAGGCGAATAGCAATATTGGGTGAAACTACAGCTGCGAATTAGAATTTTCCTAAACAGTAGCTATAAGATTTACTATGGTTTAAGTGTTAACTATTTTGCACAATTTTCCCTATTACATATACATTGTAATTGTGTACATATTTTGTAAACTAGATGACCGAATGATATTTGACGATAATTTTTCCTTAAAAACAAATCTATCAAATTAAAATGTTAAATCTGTTTCTAATTTTGTAGAGTTTATTAACAACAACTCAAACTCTACTAGATAGCTATCACACGTTTGTTTAGTTGTACTGCAACTCTTCTGCTCTAATCCTTGCCTTTTGTTTTATACTCTTTTATTTCAATTTATGTGATATCGTCTAAATTGTCAAAAAAAAAATTAAGAAACAAAGACTTTGAGAGTTGAAATAGTGATTTTAAATATGTCACGTCATTTATACAATTATAAAATATCTAACTAAGGGAATATGATGGATGAGATGTAAAGTGAATTTTGGAAGTGGCAACCCCAAAAGTATAGCTTAATGCACCCAAGCATATGGATGTACACATTCTTCATGTCACATAACACACTTCCTAATGTGTCCAAATAAGTCTAACCTTTGGCTCTTTCCATTATATAAGCAAGTGGTTTCTTCACCAATAATACACACTACAAAAACTCACATATTGTCTAATAGATCAAACAATAGCCAACAATTATCTAAATCATATTTCTATAGTCCAAGAAGAAAGAGATAATATACAATGTCTAGCATTTTCAAGATTATCGGATTTCAAAAAAGAAGGTCATGTTCAGATGGAGATGATGACGGTGACGATGGGTATGATTATGCTCCAACAGCATGCTTAGAAGGAGACGGAGATGATAATGATGGAGATTATGACTATGCTCCTGCAGCATCCTTGGAAGGTGATGACGATGATGGAGATTACGATTATGCTCCTGCTGCATCTTTGGAAGGCAATGACGATGATGGAGACTATGATTATGCTCCTGCAGCATGAATTTATAATTCTTTTAGTTGTTCTTGGTCCAAACAGTTACAAAAAGAACACAAATTTTAGCTATGTATAAGAACCTTAATTAGCTTGGGGTTTTTTACTTAGTACTATGTACCAATTTTCATTAGATGTATCTTTCTTTTTTAGGCATTTAATTTGAACAACCTATGGCAATTGGCAGATCACCAATGATGTGATTGTAGTAAAAAAATGAATTTATATATAAAAAATTCAAGTACTAATGATATTGTAATAATAGTATTCATATTTCATAATAATTGGTCACATATTTATATTATAATGAGCTAAGAAGCTATAAAATAGATTTGTCTATTCGATATACATCTGATTTCATATATAGTCATTCAATTTTTATTTTGTTGATTTTGAACTTCAAGCTTATACTAGAGCAGATAGATATTCTGAAATTATACCTCAACCGTCATCGATTATCAAAGAAATTTTCCATGTGGTTGGTTATAAATTCTTTTTGACTTGCATATATAAGTCACGTCCTATTAAATCGGGGTAAGATTAATTGAAAAAAACAGACCCATATATAAATGTGTGTTGGAGAATATAAGTCATGCCTTAATAAACTAGGATAGAATCGATCGAATAAGCATTAATTCCCAAAAGCTCAACATATGAGAGTAATTAACTCTCTTATGAATATTCCGTTTTAAATCCAATTCCAAACTATTGTAAAGAGGGTGTTAATTCATAATTTGAAATTTATAATTTCTTATAACGATTACAAGCTAATTAATATATAATAGTAACTGAATTGATTACAAATACATATTTATAAATATTAATGGATATATATATATATATATATATATACAAATATTAATGAATATATTAATATATATTAACATTTCGACAAAAGACTCATACACGAGTTTCATAACTTCTAATTCGCTATCTCAATCATGATTTTCCTACCTCCAAATTCTCCCAGTTTCATAACTTCTAATTCTCAATCTCAATCATGATTTTCCTACCTCCAAATAGAATGATACTTCCCTTTTGAACCAGTTGTGGGCGAGACTGGATCCAAATCCCCGCAATATTGTGGTTCATAGCAATGTTCTCTAATCCTCTAACCTATATATCCCTTCCCTTTTTTACTGGATCTGTTTTTAAAAGTACGTTAAAATAAATAAACCTCTCGCTAGATATTTCGGATTAAGAAAGACATATACCATATATTACATGTTGAATTCGTCTCTATCATGAATGAAAGGGTAGTTAATAACCTCATATACTTGAGAATCCATGCAATGAAAAAAATGTTGACATTTTAGAATATATAGTCAAAGTAGATATATATCAACATCACCATATATTTGGATATAGACTATAGTCAATATATTTGTTCTCTAGCAGCGATACAATGTCTAGGTGGCATGCCAACTAAGCATACACATAGATAGTACACACTTCCACATGCCATGCACACTTCTCCATGCTAACTAAAACTTTATATCATACAATATAGTATAATAATACTATCAAAACTAGCTATTCTAGTATAAAACATCAAAACAATCAAATAACAAATTTTACCCTCTTTTCTAAAATTGTTCTTTCAAAAAGTTTTTTAATGACATGTAAAGTGAAATTTTTGAGCCAAGCTTATGGCTATATATGCACATTCCTCATGTAACATAACACACTTCCTAACGTGTCCAAAAGAGTCCACATTTGGCTCCTACCTATATATAAGCAAATGATTTCTTAACCTATCATTATACACAAGACAAATACCATTAATTTTCACAACTTGTCATAGAGATATATCATACAACATATCCAATATCCCATATTTCAATATTTCTATTTTGTAAGAAGAGATAGATATAAAATGTCTACCATTTTTAAGATTATTGGTTTCGAAAAGAGAAGATCGTGTCCAGATGGAGATTATAATTATACTCCTGCAGCATCCTTGGAAGGTGATGACGATGATGGAGATTACGACTATGCTCCTGCGGCATCCTTGGAAGGAGATGATGATGATGGAGACTATGATTATGCTCCTG
>NW_026035538.1:0-533 GCF_019186545.1 Solanum stenotomum
GGCTGCTTAGAAAATGATAAAAATGATGGTACACCAATTGAGGTTAGAATTTCTACTACGACTTTATAGATTGTGTGTATATCAAAGAAGGTCATGATACGACTACTACAATAGTATGGATGCTTACTTGATTAGATTTATGGAGTGTGTTACTCATACTATTGACCTAATCTGCGAATGAATCACTTTAGATGAGAGACTGAACGAATTTGATAGTGTATTGTAGTTACTTTATGGGCAGAAATATGTAAGCTATTTGAGTACAATCTTCTCGAGGGGTATGTTGTATTCTACTGGTGGATTTAACAGACTTTCACAATGTGCTGCTAGTGGTATATGGAAACGGATATGTCGATTGTAAGTGTGAATACTAAGAACTTAATGAGTTATCAATTGTATCACATGCTCATATAATAAGATTTGATGTTGCATTCATAATTGAGAAACCAACTAGTTCGTTACTACGGACGCTTGGGTTAAGCATTAGTTGTAAGAAAGCTTTTAGTGGTGGATCTTTGGTTCGGTATTAATGT
>NW_026035539.1:0-233 GCF_019186545.1 Solanum stenotomum
TAGGAACCCATCGCCTTTGTCTGAATTTACTTTTATTTTTTCATCTTATTTTCGCTCGCGCGTAAGAATCAGTAAAATGCGTTTTTGGGAAAATCGGCACGCGCAAACCGCCTTTAAGATGTTGAATTTCAAACGGCCGTAACTTTCGGCTCGAACGTCCGTTTGACACAATCTTTTTTTTGAAACCTCGTATTTTCTTGAGATGTATTTGAGGAACCCATCGCCTTTGTCTG
>NW_026035540.1:0-440 GCF_019186545.1 Solanum stenotomum
ACTGATGGTGGCTAGATCTGAGATCTATTCTAGAGAAATAGATGTCACCATGAAGTTGATCGAAAAGATCATCAATTCTCGGAAGAGGGTATTTGTTCTTGATGGTAACCTTGTTCAACTAACGGTAATCTATACACATCCTAAGGGAACCATCCTTCTTCCTCACAAACAAGACCGGAGCGCCCCAAGGTGAGACACTTGGTTGAACAAAGCCCTTATCAAGGAGATCTTTCAACTGTTCTTTAAGATCTTTCAACTCTGTCGGTGCCATTCTATATGGCGGAATAGATATAGGATGAGTATCTAGAAAAAGGTCTATACCGAAGTCTATTTCTCTCTCAGGAGGGACTCCGGGAAGATCATCTACAAAGACTTCTGGAAACTCTTTTACTATTAACACTGACTGAATATGAGGTATCTCAACACTAGAGTCATTAACT
>NW_026035541.1:0-318 GCF_019186545.1 Solanum stenotomum
TTCAGAAAATTATGAATGATATATTTTTGCCTTATACTAATTTCATAATTGTCTATATAGATGATATCTTAATATTTTCCAAAAATATAGAAACCCATTTTAAACATTTAGAATTATTTAAAAAAATTATTATGCAAAATGGTTTGGTTATTTCTCAACCAAAAATGGCTCTTTTTCAAACTAATGTAAGATTTTTAGGTCATAATATTGAAAAAGGATGTATCAGTCCCATTAATAGGAGTATTGAATTTGCTTCTAAATTTCCTGATATTATTACTGATAAAACTCAATTACAGAGATTTCTTGGAAGTCTTAATT
>NW_026035542.1:0-428 GCF_019186545.1 Solanum stenotomum
CGGATGTCCAGGTATAATTTTGGTAAAAAATGAGGTCAGAATTCTAGATCACCAAAAAATTCAAGGACTATAGCACACGAAAATTGGTAAAATGGGGGTTTACCCGCTCTAGGGCTCGTTTGACCTTGAAAATGGGCCATTTTGGCCGTGAGGGCCAACTGGCTCCATAGATAAAGTCTTAACGGACGTCCAGGTATATTTTTGGGAATAATGTGGTTGAAATTCAGGATCGCCAAAAAATTCGTGGACTATAGCACACGAAAATTGGTAAAATGGGGGGTTTACTTGCTCTAGGGCTCGTTTGACCTTGAAAATTGGCCATTTTCTACGTGAGGGCCAACTGGCTCCATAGATAAGGTCTTAACGGACGTCCAGGCATAATTTTGGAAATAATGACGTTTGAATTTCGGATCACCAAAAAATTCGTG
>NW_026035543.1:0-428 GCF_019186545.1 Solanum stenotomum
AGTACTAGTTAGATTTTGGGATTTTAGGTCTAGTTTGAATTTGTGATTTTAAGTTTAGTTTGAATTTTGAATTTAGGACTAGTTTGAATTATTATTGAGATTTTAGGATTACTAATAGTTTGAATTTGGGATTTTAGCACTATAGTTTGATTTTTGAATTCTAGGAGTACTTTCAATTTGTGATTTTAAGACTAGTGTGAATTTGGAATTTAGGACTAATAGTTTGAATTATATTTGATATTTTAGGACTAATTTAATAGTTTGAAGTTGGGACACTAGCTAGCTAGTTTGAATTTAGAATTTTAGGGATTTGAATTACAACTTAATTAGAACTTATAATTAATTATAACTTGAATTTACTATAAATTGAACCTAATTAGGAATATGAACTTGAAATTATAACTTGAACTTGGAACTAATTATCTTGA
>NW_026035544.1:0-1360 GCF_019186545.1 Solanum stenotomum
TAGGATAACAATTAAAGTAAACTGGTCCCTACCAAGACCAATCGGCTACATAGCTAACGTCTTGACAGATGTCAACAAAATTTTTTGGCAAAAAAGACCTCGTAAATCTGGATCACCAAATGATCCATGGACAATGGCACACGAAAATCGGCAAAATGGGTGGTTTACCCGCTCCAGGGAACGTTTGACCTTAAAAATGGCTGATTTACCCGTCAGGGCCAACAGGCTCTATAGCTAAGGTATTGACAGACGACCACAAAATTTTTTGGCAAAAATAACATCAAANATCTGCAACACCAAAAGATCCATAGACTACTGCACATGAAAATCGGGAAAACGGGGGGTTTACCCGCTCTAGTGATTGTTTGAACTTGAAAATGGGCCTATTTATCCATCAGGACCAACTAGCTCCATAGCTTAGGTTTTGAAGAACATCCACAAAAATATTCAGCAAAATGACGTTGGAAATCCGGTTCACCAAAATATCCATGGACTATAAAACACGAAATTCGGCAAAACAAGAAGGGAGGGTTGGGGGTGTTTACCCGTCTCGGTGATCATTTGACCTTGAAAATTGGCAGGTTTGCCAATTGGGACCAATTTGCTCCATTGCTAATATTTTGACGGACGTCGACGAAAAATTTAGGAAAAAATGACGTCGAAAATCCGAACACCAAAAGTTTCATTAACTATATCACACGAAAATCTCCAAAATGGAGGGTTTACCTGTTTCGGGGATTGTTTGACCATGAAAATGGGCTGGTTTGCCCGTCGGGACCAACTGACTCCATAGTTAAGGTCTTGACAGACGTCCATGGAAAATTTCAGCAAAAAAGAAATTGGAAATCACCAAAAAATCAATGGACCATATAGCATACAAAAATTGGCTAAATGGGGGTGTTTACCAACTCCGAGGATTGTCTGACCTTGAAAATGGGTTGGTTGACCTGTCGGGACCAACTGGCTCTAAATCTAAAGTGTTGACGGACGACCATGAAAAAGTTTGCCAAAAATAACATTGGAAATCTGTATCACCAAAAGATCCATCGACTATAGCACACGAAAATCAGTAAAATGGGGGGCTTACCCGCTCCGAGGCTCATTTGACCATGAAAATGGGATGGCTTTCCTGTCTGGACCAACTAGCTCCATAGTTAAGGCCTTGACGGACATCCATGAAAACTTTCGGCAAAAATGACGTCAGAAATTCGGATCACCAAAAGATCCATGACTATAGCACATGAAAATCGAGAAAACGGGGGGTTTAGCCACTCTAGTGATTGTTTGACCTTGAAAATGAGTCTGTTTACCCATCGGGACCAACTAGCTCCATAGCTTAGGTCTTGAAGAAAGTCCAAAC
>NW_026035545.1:0-1441 GCF_019186545.1 Solanum stenotomum
TATATTTTATCAACCATTCGTGATGCACTTTCATCTTTGTAATGTGGGTTTAACAAACAAGCAGTTAAATAAATTTGAGGAATAGGAATAAAATATTTTTAAAATTTTTCAATCATTTTCTTAACAGATTCTTCAAATCTTGGTTTATTTTTGAATTTATAAAATTTATTAGAAATAACACAAATATTAGGTAAAACAGAGCAAATAGTTGGATAATAAAGTGCAGATATTTTTTTTGTAGTTAAATAAAAAACTTTTAAGAATTTTATAAGTTCTTTTATGTCATTCCAATCATTATCATCAAGTCTATATGTCATATTTGATTTATGAGCATTCCAAACCATTTGTAAAGGTTTCCTATATTCATAAGCAACTTCAAGCATTTCAAATAAAGAATTTCATCTAGTACACACTGATTTTGGAATTTTTTTAGGTGGAAGATTAAATTCACGACAACGATTTTCAAAATCTCTACATCTAGAATTAACTTGACATTTAAAAATAAAATGACATGCAGTTTCAACTTTTGTGCAACCATCATCATATATTGCTATACCATCTCTAACAATCAAATTATATATGTGTGCAGCACACCTAATATGAAAACCATCAATATAAATAGGGCAAAGAGACGGTTTTAGTATTTCAATAGCATTTCTATTATTAGAAGCATTATCTAATGTGACACTACTTATTTTATCACAAATTCCATAGTTTTGCAAAACATCTATAATTGTTTGAGCTATATAACTACCGGTTTTATGCATTTCATAACATTTATAACCTAAAAATCTTTTTTGCAAAGTGCAATTTTCATCAATCTAATGCGCAGTAATTGTGAAATAATCATTACCATTTACACTACGACTCATATCAGAAGTAATAACTATTTTACAATTGTTATAATAAAATAAACAACGAAGATATTGAAAATGTTGAGCTTGATAATCAAAGATAGCCTTTTTAATTGTATTTCTAGTAAAACCTTTAAAATGTGGATTATACACAATTTGAATATAATGAATAAAATCGGAATTTTCAGCAAAACTAAATGGCAAACCCATAACAACAATCATTTTAGCTAATTCTTCAAGATCTTTTTCTCTACTATATGACCGTTGTATACTAGAACCAGAAACATTGGAAGGATTTAATTGTGTTTGGACCATATTAGAGCCATCTACTCCTACATTTTCAGGAAGGGTGGTACCATTTTTTTTAGCTTCGGCTACAGCTTTAGCATGCAAAAATTCATTTTTACAACATGACATTAAATGATTACTCAAATGTCCCGTCCCACCCTGTTTTCCTACAGTTTTATGATTCATTCTATGTTTACATTTATTACAAATAGCTTGTGTTTTATCTTCATTCTGAGTCATAAATTGCCACACAACTGATTTTTTAGCGCGTTCTACCTTAGTCCTAGGATGCACGGGGG
>NW_026035545.1:1649-5492 GCF_019186545.1 Solanum stenotomum
TTTCATCAACATGCGTATAATCATCCGTATTTATTCTTAATTGAGAAGTTTTTTTAGTTTTAGATTGAGAAGTACTACCGATTTTATTATTTTTCTTGGATTTTGAGCTAGATAAATTAGTGAACGAATTAACTATGGTTGTTTTACCCTTTTCAATAATGTTTTTTCCGAAATCCATATTCAAATATAAAAAGTGAGTAAATTATATATAATACGAAAATGATTAGCAAAGTTTTAAACAAATAAACAACTAAATAAGTAGAGACTAGAGATTAATTACTCACAAAATAAATAATTAAATGTAAACAAATAAATAACTAAATGAAAAGTGAGTTGGAACGAATGTACCAAACGTCTACTTAAATAAGTAGACGTTGTATGACCGGAAGGTGAAAATTGAAAGTTGAATTTTGAAGCTCCAATTTCCAAAGACCAAATTCGTAATTTTAACGAGAAGTCGAGAATAAGAGAATTTAGAGAGTAGAGAGTAGAGAGATTAGAAGATATTTTTGTGAGTGAAAAGAATGAAAGATTAGGGGTATTTATAATTAAAAAAAAGGATGAAAATGTAGTTTTAAGAAGTTTGGGGTATTAAAAAAAGTTGGGGGTAGGGAGGTGTAAATGGGGGGTTATGGGGTGAAAGAGCCGTTGGTGGAGCCCAAAACCCGTTGCCCAATGGCTATAATTTGAAATTTTCAGATTAAAAAAAAAAAAGAACGAACCGGACCGGAACCGGGACTAACCAGACCGGGACGGACCGGTAAATCCCGGTTTCCGTCCCGTTACCCCTCCCGGACCGGAACAATACCGGATTTAACTGGTACTATCCGAAACCGAGACAGAACCGGTAACGGACCGGAACCGGTACCGGTACCTCCCGGTTCCGTTGCCACCCTTAGTTGGGATAACTTATCCCACCATTTATATCATAGTGGTGTGATAAGTTATCCCATATGCATGTGGGATAAGTTATTCCTAACTTGTTTTCAACCAAACGATCCCTTAGTGTAATCTTATAAATAGGGTCTGAAGAGGTTAGAATATTATGCAGATTTTAATTTAAGACTTGACATAATTTATTGTTATAGGTTTATCGATTGTAAGTGTAAAATTATGGTGAATGTCAAATACTAAAAGATTTAAGGAATAAATTTTTAAAAATATGTAAAAAGTTTTACAAATTCATGAGAAACTATATAAAATAATAAAACGATAAGAAAAATATAGTAGGCGGAATTTATTGTTATAGGTTTATTCCTCTATTTAGGGATTCACAAATTTAATTTATAATGAAGATTTTTTTATTTATTTATAAGGGAAACCTGGTTTGATCTCTAAGAAGGATTTCCAACTTTTTTCCAAAGATATTAGGAAGCAATGAAAAGTATTTTTCAAAAAAGTTTATCATATTATTCTACACATTATTTAAAAAAACATAAATAGAAAGGGATAATCTCTCATCATTAAAATTAATTTGTACAACTTGTACAAAGTTACCTTGAATAATTTTTGCCAAGGATAAATTTTTTTAAAAAATAAAATTTGTACAAAATTTTACATTTGTAAATTCTGTTCGTAAAGGTATTTCTTGAACTCCATCATCAATTTTAACTAAGGGATAACTAATCAATTTCGAAAGAGATATTATCAATGTTTCATCTATTTGATTTAACATGTAAGTACTTGCATCAACATCTCTATTTTAATTCAAATGCACATTTTTCTAAATAACGGGACAAATTCATAAGTTTGTTGGATAATTGTACATGTAGGCTTTTGGAAGGCATATAACTCCAAATATTATGTTGAATATGCAATCAAGATTACACTAGTCACTTTCATTCAGCGCATTCAAAAGTGGACTAAATATATACGTAATGTGTTCCTCTTATCTATTGAAGTGTCACTTTCTTCGGTAGGTGAAGTATTTTTTCTCTCCAAATGGGGAGAAAAACAAACAAAAAAAATAGAGTAGATATAACATACAAATAGAGTTTTTCTTTGAAAAGAAAATGAGATAAGCATTAAAAACAAACCTAAATTATCTTTTTATTAAGTTTCATACCTAAATTATTGGGAGTGTGAATTTCATACCTAAAATATTACTTATTAGTTAGAGAAACACACATCAGTGTGTAATATACTCTATTTTATTTAAAAAAACATTGCCACATGACTTTCCATATTGACAAAAATTAAATAATAAACTATTAGTATTAATTAAAGATTAAATTATTTACTATCCTAAAAAACATAATTTTTAAAAAATAAAATTTATTTTCTTACCCACTCTACCACCTCCTCCCCCCTCCCCCCAATCTCTTAGTCTTTTTATTTTTTTAAATATCTTTTATAAAATATTTTTAAAAAATTCATACTTCACCCCCTCCCCCAACATCCCTAATTTATTTATTTATTTAAGATTGGATCCTTAATTAGAAGTTTTGAATTTAAATTTGAATAAAGAAAAACTTATATGACGCAGTAAATATTTAAATTTATTTGCAATATATAGTTATGTTTCGAAAGGATTACAAAAAATGGCTACATGATGAAAGCATTAGGATGGAAGAAAATGCCATTTAAATGGCTAGATAGTAACAGAGGGTCTGTTTGATCAGGTCTGTTTGATCATGGAAATTGTGAAATTTAAACCATACATATTTTAATTTCAAAGTAAATATAGCACTTATTTTAAAATTAGAGTTATATTTGATTACACATACAAATTAGAGTTGTTTTTAAATTTTCGTAAGTGATTTTAAATGAACATAATAGCATTTTTTCGGTACTTTTCAAATATAAGATTTATGACCATACAAGATTTCTTAGATCAACTTTGAAAAAAATAAAAGATATGCATGATCGAACGACCATTCAGAGAAATAAACATGAGGAATATTATCATAATAAAGAAATAAAATATAACATTACCAAAATAATTTTCAATTTTTTTCCAACATAATACATGAAAGAAGCCAAAAGGGTCATTTTTTTCCTTCAAAAAACAAAAAGGGCACATAAAAAAAAAATTTAACCAAAAGGGCAAAATCGCTGCCTTAGCAGGGATTTTCTCAAAAAAAAAATCATTATTTCTTTAATCACTGCTATAGCAACGTTTTTATATTAAAAAAATTAAAAGTGAAATCGCTGCCTTCAGTTTTAATTTTTTTTTTAATTTTATTAAATTCTCTGCAAGGGTAGGATTTTTTATTATTTTTTTAAAAAAATTAATTTCTTAAACAAAATCGCTGCTATAGCAGCGATTTTAAAGAAAAAATATTTTTTTGAGAAAATCACTGCGAAGGCAGCGATTTTTATTTCTTTGTCAGAACAAAATCGCTCCGTCATGAGCGATTTTACCCTTTTGGTTAATTTTTTTTTTTATGTGTCGTTTTTGTTTTTTTTAGTTTCCCTTTTGGCTCCGAACTCCATGAAAGACACTCAAAGTTGTCATTCGTCATCAACTAATAAGTAAGCATTTCAACTTTAAATATGTATATCTAGACATTCAACTTATTTTCGATGTGTCATTTGAACATTTCAACTTATATAATTGATTATCTAAACACCTTCAAATTTTATATATCACATTAATATAATACATCCCTGAGATACAGTGAAAACAAGTTGAAATATTTAGTTGTCATTCATCACACTTTCAAAGTTAGAGTGCATGATTAAACCTAAATTTAAGTATTTGTTTATATATTATAATATATTATAGAGGAAAGACATAAAGTGACATTTGAAGTTGTCTCCAATTTTCATAAAGACACATTAATTATGCAGGCGTCCTATTACCCCCCCTAAATAATTTTAAAGTGAAATTATTACATCATT
>NW_026035546.1:0-253 GCF_019186545.1 Solanum stenotomum
CGATTTTCTTCTTTTTCAGTAGACTTAGCTTTTCCGTGTACCTGTCGGGTTTATGGGGGTTCGTTCAGGTTTTATTTGAACTTGTGCACGAGTGTACCTTCTGGGTTTATGGGGGCCCAGTTAGGTTTAGTCTAGTTATACTTAGTTTGTTTCTGGTATGCTCGTGTGCTTCATTTTCTTATCCGCTTTGACCTCTCTGTGTCTAGATTCTATCCTTTCTTACTGGTTTTACCCTTTTTGCTCAGTCGGCCTA
>NW_026035547.1:0-897 GCF_019186545.1 Solanum stenotomum
CCGAAAATGTACTACTTTTGGAGGATCAGAAACACACCCATCGCCATTGTTTTATTTGGAAAATATATTTTAGACTAATTTAGAGTCGCCACTTAATTTTTTAAGAAAAATCAAGAAAACTATTGTTTTCAAAAGACTAAAACAGTAAATCTATTGAAAACTATTAAGGGGGTTCGAGGTTCCTATTAATATTCTAGGAAGGTTTATAAGGCACCTAGAATATCCGCTAATGCGGTTATCCGACAATTAATTTATTTGGCTAAAATTTAACTTAATTTGAATAGAGCGATTGAATTATTTTATAATTGAGATAGTTATAAAGGGGAAAAGGGAAATATTGACCTACGACCTAAGTGAGATACTTCTTGAAATTTATTCTTTTAAGTCTTTTGAAAAGATGATCGATTTAGTTAAATTGTTAAAACGAAATGAGCGTCTCCCGGGGATTTGAACTTTTCGACCCTAAGATTAACGACAAATACTAACAAGAAAAATAGGCACGGTAAAGTAAAGAGGGAAAGAGAGTTAGGCCCAAATCCGGTTTCTGTCCGCCTGGACCAGTATTTGGGCCTATTTCGTTTTGGGCCTTTGGCCCCAATTCTCGCCACCTGCCCAAAATTAAAAGAAATAATTTCCTTTGGGCCTTTGGCCCGAATTTTCACATGTCCTAAGAACTAATGCAATAATAATAAATAATGACAAGGGGGCTTAGGCCCAAAATGACAAAATACAACTCGGAATAAATAGAGGCGGGCTTTTGGCCTAATTTCTTTCGACTCCCGATCTGTTCCGCTATTTTTTAAGCCCGGGACCTGTACACCAATTTTTGTAGCCGCTTGGTTGACTCGAAAAGGACATGGTTTGAGCCCTCTTGGCTCAAAAGAAAAGAAATGCACG
>NW_026035548.1:0-897 GCF_019186545.1 Solanum stenotomum
ATATAAACTTAATAATCCCAGCACATCAAGAGTTTCCTTAAATTTTCCGCCATGGTCCGTGAATTGCTTGAACACATCTGGTTAATTAACATCATATTTATAATTTGACAGAACAAAATTTCAGAATAATTAAGCCAAAAGGAAATAGTTTTACTTTTGATAGACAGTGTAGAATTATTACAATTAAAATTACCTGAAGACATGTAATGACCTTGTTGCCTCACAAGTCGGAAACGAAGAGAAACAATGTAAAGGTTGTCATCATTCTCACTCTGTAGTTGGGACATTGTCACATCAAAGATGTTTTGAATGGATTTTTCGATTTCATTATCGAAATGATATGATACTCCCAATCGTTGCATTGTGTCTATCAGAACAAGTTTTTGTGCACTGTTATCTGGAGTTTCCACCAACATTTTCATGACTTTTTCTTTTAAATCTTCAACTTCAAGTTTCTCTTGGCTACTAATTTCCTGCATTTCAAAGTATAATATGGAATAACAACAAGAAAACATGAAATTAATTAGCTGCAGAATTTCTTAGTTAATCCCTCGCTATATAAAACGCTCATATCATAGTGAATTAAATTTTCTTCGTTAGTACATACCTAAATGGGATTAGCCTGGAATTTTTGTTGTTTAGCTATAAAATTTTATATGTCGCATACATTGGAGTCCTAGTTATAACTTTCAGAAAGAATATTACTCCTAGCCAGGGGCGGCTCAACATAATTTGTGGCCTAAAGCGAAGTTTTTATTAGAGGCCTAAAATCTATATAAATTTTATCTATATCTATTTATTTTTCTAAATTTCTAGACGTAAATTANCGTAAGTTGAGGAGTGTAGGAGAGAAAATGACTGCCCCAGACAGTTGATTCAAAATTCGCTAAGTGACGA
>NW_026035549.1:0-456 GCF_019186545.1 Solanum stenotomum
CTTTACCTATACTTTGGCAACTCCTACAAACACGATTGTGTGACTTAGATTTTTCATTCGAGGACGAATGTTTCTAAGGGGGGAAGGATGTAACACCCCAACTTTTCCAAAACGTCTAAATTAACTCGTACCGTCATGAAAGGACAAAGAGGGTGAGTAATAAATTAAAAAGGATGTGGTATGTCATATTTTAAGTGTTTAAGGGTTTTATCTCAAGTTTTGAAGTTAAGTAAGTGGCAAAATAAAAGTTGGCGAAAGTTATCGTAAGTTCCTTTTTAAAGATTTCTTTGAAATTTGGGTCAAATGTATTGGATGTTTTCTCCCAATATATAAAGAGTTAGAAGGCCTATTACCCATTAAATCGAAGGCCTACGAGTCTAGTTTGCAACGCATAAAACCCCGTATTAAACGGACATCCGAGTAAAAATTTATGAGGGTTTTACTAGGGACTGCCAA
>NW_026035550.1:0-373 GCF_019186545.1 Solanum stenotomum
GTTATCTCTTTTATTCGTGCTAGGAGGTTAGTGGCTAGAGGATGCTTATCATATTTGGCCTATGTACGTGATGTGAGTAGGGAGGTTTCTCCGGTTGAGTCAGTTCCTGTTGTTCGTGACTTCATAGATGTGTTTCCTACTGATCTACCTGGCCTACCCCCAGAGCGTGATGTTGATTTTCCGATTGAGCTTGAGCCAGGTACTCGCCCTATTTCTATTCCGCCATATCGGATGGCTCCTGCAGAGCTCAAGGAGCTCAGTGTTCAGCTTCAGGATCTCTTGGGTAAGGGATTCATTCGGTCTAGTGTATCGCCTTGGGGTGCCCCAGTCCTCTTCGTGAAGAAGGAGGACGGTACTATGCGATTGTGTATTG
>NW_026035551.1:0-1438 GCF_019186545.1 Solanum stenotomum
GTAGCTGAAAATCAATTGGGAGATGCAGCGAGAGTGCATGGCCCACAACCACATGACAACTACCGGGGCAACATCGATATAGCAGACTCTGATGGACCCATTGTCCTACCTCCTCTACCTCCAGGGCACACATTTGTGGTGACTAGTAGTTTGATGCAGATGCTTACAGCAAGAGGTTTATTTTCAGGATCACCATCGGAGGATCCACATGCTCATTTAGCCAAGCTCAGGGTGGTTTGCAAAAGTTGTGTAGGTAGACCAGACTTGGATATGAGCGTCATTGGGTTACGAGTGTTCCCTCTGTCACTGACAGGTGATGCTGCAGTATGGTTCACTGAGCTCCCTTATAACTCAATATTCACATGGGACCAATTGGCGGAAGTGTTTAAAGCAAAGTACTATCCGGTGTCTAAGAAGCTCAATCACAAAGATAGGGTCAATAATTTTGTAGCATTACCTGGGGAGTCTGTAAGCAGCTCGTGGGACAGATTCACTGCATTCGTAAGAGGTGTTCCAAATCACCGTATTGATGAAGAGTCGCTGAAGGAATATTTCTATAGAGGACAGGATGATAACAATAAAGCCGTTCTTGACACTATTGCTGGAGGTTCATATGGTGATTGTACATATGCACAGATTTCTGAAAAACTGGAGAGGATCTCTCGCAACAATAAAGCATGGAGCACTAGGAGGACAGATACTGGGAGAAACACATTTGCCGTTCATAATGCAACTGTTAATTCTGCAGATGATATCCGTGAGGAGATGGCTCAGATGAGGACAGAGTTGGGGTTAGTATTGAAGCATGTGAGCGGAGGAGCAGAAAAGGTGAATGCTGTAAACTACTTAACTAGAACTCCACCACCAGTTGAGGAGTGTTACTATGAAGAGGACACCTATGCGGTGAACGATCAGACGGGGGGTTTCCGACCAAACGCCCAAGGATCCAACACGGAAAATTGGCGCCAAGGTCAAGGGAACCAAGGTCGGAACTATGGAAATTACAACCGAGATGGTCACTATGTCCGAGATGGGAACTTCAATCGCGACAACAACTACAACAGGAACAACTATGGCAACAGAAACGATCGGGTTGGACCCTATGTTCCCCCTCAAAATCGGGAATCTGGTGCTAGGGAAGCTGGAGTTAATTTGACGCGTATCGAAGACATGCTGCATAAGATGATGAGAAGGTTTGATGCAACTGATGAGAACGTGAAAGAGATGAGAAACGACTTATCTGGTATTGGTCAAAAGGTTGACGCCCATGCAGTGTCAATAAAGCATCTAGAGCAACAAATGACGCAGTTTCTACTACAGTGAACCCGCGTCAACCTGGCACTCTTCCAAGCAATACCATCCAGAATCCAAAGAATGATGGACATTGTATGGCAATTACCACTCGAGGAAGTAAGCAAACCATAGATCCACCTATGCC
>NW_026035552.1:0-252 GCF_019186545.1 Solanum stenotomum
TAAAAGAAATATGATAATAATAATAATAGAAAAAATAATTTTAAACTAATCCTAAGAAACAAAAAAGGACTACAAGTCAAAATAAATACTAAAGACAATTTCTTATCCATATTCCCCGGCAGCAGCGCCATTTTTGATAACGTTCAAATATACTTCTTGAAAAGAAATATAAACGATCCTATGCAATATATTTACCCAACTATGAGTCGGGGTCGATCCCACAAAGAATATGGAAGACTATTGTCAATAGTA
>NW_026035553.1:0-384 GCF_019186545.1 Solanum stenotomum
TCAGTTATACCTTATCAGTCCCCAAAAAAAAGTCACTACAAATAATCCTGTTCTTTGAAGGTGACTCACTTCCTATTCAAGGAATGAAACCATCAGAAGCTATAATAGTCAGATTAGTTTTGTTTTGTTGTGCTTGCTTGCTTCAATTCCTCTTTAACCGATTCTAATTAGATTTTACTTTCTCGCTGTTGAATCCTTTTTGTGTATATCTATTGAGGTGGTTTACACATGCTGATGATAAGACGTTCATTCCTTTATTTGCAGATGTTTTTGAAAGCCTTGGAGCAACTTTGAATGTTGCTAAACCAACAAAAGGTTCAAGTGTGGCTATTTTTTGACTGGGGGCTGTAGGCCTAGCTGTGAGTATTCTTCACATGGCAAATA
>NW_026035554.1:0-258 GCF_019186545.1 Solanum stenotomum
TTTCTACTATAGAGATATCTATTTTTCCTATTTTACAACCTTTACACTTAAACAAAGTAGTTTTATTTTCTTTATGTAATTTTTTAGCTTGTGCTATTGATAAGTCTACTTCGTAGTCTTCTTCATTTATATTTTGGATATTCATGCCTTCCATATTAATGGTTGATTCATTATCTTCTAAATCTTCCTCTATTTCCTTTTGATCTGTATATTTATAATCAGTGAATCTAATTAGTAGTTTTTTGTTGCTGAATCCAT
>NW_026035555.1:0-229 GCF_019186545.1 Solanum stenotomum
TCACCCATTGAATTTACTTTGTCTTATTCGCAAATTTCTCAAACTAGAGCTAATTAGAATAAGATTCTCATTTAACTACTATTTTCACTACCACTCCCTTGGGACTCGACCCCAACCCTTGGTTGGGTTATTATACTATTGCACGATCATAGACATTTGCATCAGAAGTTGTGTCGTGGATTACGCAAACATCAAAATGGTGCCACTGCCAGGGAGTGGTATTACGTGA
>NW_026035556.1:0-649 GCF_019186545.1 Solanum stenotomum
CCTTCTGACCCGATTAGGTAAAACAGCTGACAACTCAGATTTCTCCGATTCCATATATCACTAGTACCACATCATGAACAACCGCTAAATCCACCACTAGAAGACATCAGATCCATTGAGAAGGTCGTACTCAAACAACCTGTTCATTTACACTCATTAAATAGTTGCAAAACATTACCAAAGCACTTCAGTCTTCGGCCGAAAATGATATGCACAATTTCGTAAGCCAGATCGATGGCAGAAGCAACATAGCCCATAACCCTAACCAAGATAACACAAGTACCGTCATAGTCGCCGTACAATGACCCTGTAATGATATACACCCACACTATAAAACCACCGTAGAACTTCTGATTTTGGTTGGTGCAACTTCATCATCATAATATACTACGCAATCCATTCCCTTATGACGAACTTCACAAACTGTAGTTTCCAAAGTCGCAGCACTCTCAACATAGTCATTCTCTTACTTACACTATTTTTTCATTGTCTAGCCCCTTCCTTCGTATAAGTCACACAAGCACTATTCTCGTTGTTGAATAAATGACCGGAGAAATAAGACGTTCCTGAAGTCTCTTAATAAATGTTCATCTTCCAATACCATAAACTCAAAACACATTCCTTGCACACAACCTTACTCACTCGTCTC
>NW_026035557.1:0-40077 GCF_019186545.1 Solanum stenotomum
TGCGTATAACTATGCTTTAGTGAGTAGAGCAAAATGCAATAAAGAACATCTACAATGCCAATGGAATTATTTTAATAGGAATAAGAAATATCAAATTGTTAATGTTTAGCTAAATTATGGAAAATACTTATCCGCACGAGGTATTTATAGCAAATCAATAAATTATTTTAACAATAAAAAAATAAGATAAAAATACATATTACTTTATAATTATGTGGTAAATTTGTGTATAAACACTTAATATGGATACATTTTTACCCTAAATTATATGCCTGATAAACCAATGAATTAAAGTTAAGCATTTATTATAGGGAAAATTGTATGAAATAGCAAATTATTAGTTACATGACTAAATATTAAAGGAAAATAAAGTTAGATTATGACTAAATATTAAAGGAAAATAAAGTTAGATTATGTATTTTAATTGCCTAAACCTAAGTAAAACTAAAGAACAAATATTCAATATTATTGTCATTCTTAGTGTTGAATTGATTTTCTTTTTGCATTAGTATTAATTTGATTTTGATTTAAGCTTTATTATAATTACCAACATCAATGAACTATAATCTTTATTGGACCATTAAGAATTCTAACTTTCAAACATGAAACAATATATTAAAAGATAAAAACTATGAAAAAGTATAAGAAATATTTAAAAATTATATCAAAGTAAATATTTTTACGTATAAAATAAAATTTTAAAATTATATATATAATGTCGGGTTGGTTTGGTCTCGGGTTGTTTTTTTTTTAGTTGAAACCAAACCAACCCAAATATAGTCAGGTTTTTTTTCCAATACCAAACCAAGTCAAACCAAACCACTAGTCGGAGTTTTTTTTCGATTTGACTCGGTTTGCAGTTTGGTTCGGTTTTGTACACCCCTACTATATATCTGGTGTCAGAGATATATATATCTAGTATCAAAAAATACATGTTGACTCTCTTGCTTGACTCTATCCTTATGTATTTGTATTACACAATGTATCTAGTATCTTTGATACATGTGTTTGACTTGATATTCGAAAGAGTGGTGTATTTGACTTGAAATTAAATTTGGTACAAAATTATTACGTACTAATTAGTAAGACAATGGATAATTATTTCAAACTATAAAGTGAATTAGTATTTATGGTAGAAACTATAAATTATAAAGTGAATTAGAATTGACTTCGCAATGAATTGATGAAGTCAAGTCGTGTTGTCGGTGACATAAAAATTACCGTACCCTTGTTTTTTCTTTGCACCTTTATTTGATTGTGTGCATATTGCATTAAAGTTTCCAAGAAATTTCCTACTTACTTCTACCAATGTACATATTTATTAAAGAGAAGTGCTAAATGACCAGAAAATTTGACCTATATTTAATCTATAATCCTGGGCTTGTGGGAAAGAGCTGCAAGAGTTGCCTTTGTTTCTTAGAAGAGGAGCAAGTGGCCTCTTCTTCATATCTGCTCTTCCTTATCCCAATTTGAAGCTCAGCTTCATCTTTATACAACAAACGAACTCCATATTTACCTATTTCTCTAGAAAAATATAACCTAATGCACCCATAGTCATTTGGTGTTTTTCCATTTGCATTAGATTCATCCCATAAGCCACCAAGAGGTATCAACAAAAAATTATTACCACAATGTGGATTGTAGGATAAGGCAAATTGCTGGGTCATCGACGACATCCCATCATCACATGATGAGGGAATCAAATGAGCTGTGATGGAATCAATTACATTGCCAGAGAAACATACAGCAAACCCCAAGAACTTATCCGATACATACCAATTCTCAGGCAATGCGAGGGTTACACTACTTGTGCGCATTCCCTGATAGTTGAACCAACTTGGGCTATTCCATGTCCCCACCATACTCCTAAACAGTCTTAGTGACAAGGAATCTGAAACAGAGATGTCATGCTGCAATAATGAGATATTCTGAAACAACATATTACAGATCAAATCATTGCTCCAATCTGCACCTATTGTGTATAATTGCTGTGGAAATTCTGGCAGCTGTGTAAGCCTCTTGCAATTTGATAACTCCAACAATTAAAGAGCACCAAGTTCAGATATGCTTTGAGGCAAATGCTCAAAATTATTTCCCTTGAGATACAAGTTTCTCAAAGAGGATAAACATCCAATGTCTTCTGGCAGCTGTGTAAGCCTCTTGCAATCTGATAAGTACAAGTATTCAAGAGCACCAAGTTTGGATATGCTTTGAGGCAAATGCTCAAAATTATTTCCGTTGAGCTTCAAATCTTTCAAAGAGGATAAACATCCAATGTCTTCTGGCAGCTGTGTAAGTCTTTTGCAATCTGATAAGTTCAAGTATTCAAGAGCACAAAGCTGAGCTATGCTACGAGGCAAATGCTCAAAATTATTTCCACTGAGATTCAAGTGTTTCAAAGAGGATAAGGATCCAATGTCTTCCGGAAGTCTTCCAGCATAGCAGCCACTGATATCCAGTTCTTCCAATGAGCATAACCCTTCACTCACTGGAGGGAACACGAAGTTCACTCTATCTTCTGGTTTATATTTTTGAAAAGTCAATGATTTAAGCTTGTTCAACCGGACGATGGAAGACGGAGGTCGTGAGATTAGAGTATAGCTGGCATCAAGCTCCTCCAAGTTTTCTAAATCACCTATCTCTTTTGGCAAGCTTTCAAGTTTTGAGCACTTAGACATATGTAGCTTCACCAAACCTTTCAACTTACAAATGCTGCTTGGAAGAGATGCAAGGTTTGTCAAGCCATCCAAATCTACCTCTATAAGATGAGGTTGATGATCAAAGAAAGATAATGGCAGTTCCCTTATCCTAGAGCCTGACGTCTTAATCTTTCTGGCAGTTCCCTGCTTCATCCTTCCATCTATTTCTGGAAATTTCTTTAAACTAGAGCAGTATTTTAGATTCAAAGATTCCACATTAACATATGGAAACCTCTCAAGTTTTGTACAAGAAGACAAATTTAACTGCATGAGTTTTTTGCAATCCTTGAGGGAAGGATGAACTTCTTGAAGACTCCTACAATACTCTAGATCCAAATACTCCAAATTTGGGATCCCCTTGAAATCTGGTGTTCTCTTCAGGCTGTAGGAGTGACTTAGATCTATCCTTCGTAGAGACAGAAATTGCAGCAGCTATTCAAAACACATGAGAAAGAATGATGAAAAGTAGTAAACGACATGTTTATATTATAACTCAATGTGTGAAATGAGATATTGTTTGATTTTACTTTAGGAAAAATGCATAAGTACCCCCCAGCCTACGCCCGAAATCCTAGAGACACACCTAACCTTTACTGAGGTCCTATTACCCCCCTTCCCCCCCCCCCCCCCNTTATCTATAATATTCTACCCCTTTTCGGCCTACGTGGCACTATCCTTGAAAAATATGTCAACATGCGCTGGGCCCACAAGATAGTGCCACGTAGGCCAAAAAGGGGTAGAATATTACATATAAAATAAGTTGGGGGGGAGGGTAATAGGACCTTAGTAAAGGTTAGGTGTGTCTCTGGGATTTCGGGTATAGGCTGGGGGCGTACTTATGCATATTCCCTTTACTTTATATGGAAACTAGTAAAATTACTGTAATAACATAAAATTTATAAAATAATACTTAAAGCTATTAGTAATTAAAACTAAAACACTATATTCTCTGACATGCAAAATTATGTAGTAACAAACATTAATAATGTAAAGGGAAATGAAAATTATTACATCTTATCATTTGTCCTTAATAACATAAGCATAAACTAATGACTGTAAAAATACATACCAGGATCTGTAACATAAGCAATGATGTCAATGAGCCACTTAACAGGAGTAAAGTACACAAATATTTAATTGTGAAGAAGAAGAAGAAGAAGAATTTCAGAATTTTCGTTGTTTTAAAATGAGAGGAAATCCCTCTATTTATATACAACAAAGAGTTGTGTGAATAAATGTTTATTGTGCCTTATCGTAAATGTTACAATTATTTGGAAAAGTTGCAACCCTTCGAAAAGGGCACAACCTTTAATGAAAGTCACAACTTTTTACAAAAGTCGAAACTGTTCATTAAAGTCGCAACTTTTCATGAAAAGAGAAGGATATTTTTGGAAATAAATAAATTAAAAGGAAATTCTAGTTTGTGGTAGCGCCACGTAGGCGGGCTTCAGGTTCTCCTTTATATATATATATATAAGTGGGAAAAATTTAAGTCAAAAGTTGAATTACGAAAATATCCTTTAGGTATTAATTTATTTTCTTGAAATTATTTAAAATATTATTTTTCGTTTAATATTTATTTTGGAATTCAAAGTAATTAATACTCCTATTTCCAAGACTTACAATTCAATACACATTATTAAATTGCAAGTAATTATTAGCAAGAAAAAATCAATAATATTTACATCTTTCACGTAGTAATAGTGATGATTTTTCATAATCATAGTTACTATGAATTTTTTAATAATTAGTCATAATGATTTTCCATTACACATTTAATATATTTGAATTCCTTTACATATTTTATCCTTAGTTTACAGTTTTATTTCTACATTACATTTAAATGTTATAAATTGTTGGGAAAATGCATAAGTACCCCCCCAACCTATGCCCGAAATCCCAGAGACACACCTAACCTTTACTAAGGTCCTATTACCCCCCCGAACTTAATTTATCTATAATATTCTACCCCTTTTCTACCTACATGGCACTATCTTGAAAAAAATGTCAACATGCACTGGGCCCACAAAGATAGTGCCACGTAGGCCAAAAAGGGGTAGAATATTACATATAAAATAAGTTCGGGGGGGTAATAGGACCTTAGTAAAGGTTAGGTGTGTCTCTGGGATTCAGGTATAGGCTGAGGGGGTACTTATGCATTTTCCCTAAATTGTTTGATAAATTAAATAGTAAATAGTATATCATCATATTAATATACATAAATTACCACTAACTCATCATTATGTAAATGTATGTAACACCCACTAATTATATTCATTATGTTTATTACTCTCATCTCTCATCGATAATCTCAAATGGATCAATAATATATTTATGACAACTTTTTGTGTTCCTCAATGCTATCCAATAAATAGTGACATTTGACACAATAGTGTACCCACTTAAATCAATTGAAAAAAATATGAGAAAATCTCTATGCTCTCTTCTCTTGTTTCTTTTTATTTGTTTAGTTTAACCTTTATGTTTCTTGTTTGTTGTTATTGTACAACTTTCTATTGTTGTGTTGTTATTATTATTGAGAATTTATCATGGTTTGCTGCTTTGTATATATTAGTCTATCATGTGGTATTTTAGTATCCTCATTTGAATTTGAATTTGTGCAATAGTTAGTTATTTTCACTTTATGCACTTTTAGTCAATTTTATAGTTAAAAGTATTTTTTTAATTAGGAAGATATATGTAGTTCCTATCGAAACAATGATGAATTTTGCAATACAAAATTTATATGAAGTATTTTGGGATAAACATGCAATGCACGTTCTCAGATCTAGTCATCATCAACATCATCATATTACTATAAGTGGGAACAAAAAAAGTTAAAAGTTGAATTACGATTTTATCCCTATTATAAATTATGTTATAAAAACATTGAATTATTTAATTTTAAATAGTATAATTTTAATTAAAATGTTAATGACTTTTGCACTTCCTTAAATTAATTCCTTATTAAAATATGTAATTTAATAATATTTATCATTTATAATCTATATGTATATTTAATTTAGTCATCATATCATATCATCATATATACTGTAACACCCGACAATTTGGAATAACTATGAAGAGGTTTAGAATTGGAATTTTCATTTTTTTTTGGAAAGAATTTAAAATTCTAGAAATTTGGCTAAGTATGGGAAAAAGTGAGTTTTTTGGCCAACTTTGAGCAGTCATAAATCCTAGCTCAGGATGATTTAAGAGTAGTTACAGTTATGATTGCAAATCTTGTGGAATGATCTTTCCAACGCCACCGAGTTTGCTCGATTCTGAGTTTGTATGAGTGAGATATACCCTTTGAAAGTTGGGCAGTTGGCAGGGAATCCGTCCGAAAATTTTAAGGGCATTTTGGTCTTTTCACTAACCAATTCTTTTGGTTATATTGTTGTGTTAGGCTGTTTTGTGGATCATTTTTGCCCCATTTTAAAAGAGTAAGAGCTAGGGTTCTTGAGAGAAGAGGAGGAGAAGAAGAGAAGAAGAAGGAGATCAAGGAGTTTCCGTCAAAGATCGTCGTGGAAATCGTCGGGGGTGATCCCTACTAGGTATGTGAGTTCATAGTGTTGGGTTGATCCTTTCCCCCACACGCCAAACTCGTTTTATTTTCGAGAAAAGATTGGTTATGTTGTTGAAGTTGTTGGGTTGTGTTGTTGATGTTGTTGATTGTGTTGTTGAAGTCCCTTGTTGATTTAGGACATGCTTCCGGTTGTGTTTTTGAGTTGAATCTATGGTATATTGAGGGTTTTAATGATTCTAAGTGATTTGGGGAAGAAACCATTCGATTTTAGGCGAAATAAGGTGAGAAAACGAGAAAATAAGCTTGCTGAAATTTCTGGGTTGGGGGCCTGGCGCGATGCGCCTGCCAGAGCGCCCCAAACTCACCTCTGAAGTTTAGGGGCTGGCGCCCCGCGCCACCCATAGTGCCAGGGTCACCTGCCCCATCCAATTGTCATCGGTTGCCCCGTTTGAGTTCATTTAAAGTGCACATTCACTCCTTTTCGATTCTAACTACTCTAAGCTACTTCTAAACACCTAAAAGTCATTCCTAACACGATCAAAATCTTGAATTCATAATTCAAACTCAAGGTAGAGTTGAGAGTTACGTTTTGAGGATTCTTCCGAATATTCTAAGGAAATCCCTTTGAGTCTTTTTGAGGAGTCGTCTACAATTTATAGTAACTTGTTTCAAGACTCGAGCAAGTGAGTAAGAGAATGAGAAGTGTCGTAAACATGAGATCATTACCCTTGAATCCATAATCCAATTCAAGGTGAGTTAGGATCAAAGTCAAGTGAAGTTAGAGCCAAGTTTAGAAGTTAAGCAAGTCAAAGCAAATCTTTAAAGTTTTTCAAGAGTCTTTATTGAACGTTTTAACTTCATTTTAAGGCTCAAGTTCCAAGTTAAGTATAGAGTTTCAAGTCAAGTAAAGAGTATAGAGTTTCAAGTTAAGTAAAGAGTATAGAGTTTCAAGTTAAGTAAAGAGCATAAAGTTGAGTTCATTTCTCAAAAGCTATTAGGGAATTAAGTATTCCCAAAGAAGTTTATAAATGTTTTCACATTTAAGATAAGAGGAAACTAGTATTTCCAAAAGAGTTTTGAGAAGTTTGAGTACTATCTCTTTTTGAGAAAAGATAAGTTTTGCAAAAGAGTTTCTAAAACATGATTAGTATGACAAATCGCGTATGTCATCAATGTTTAAACAATATGGTCTCTAGATATACCATCAATGTTTATGCAGTATGAATATCCTGAGTCATCAATGATCATATTAAAATATGGTTTTGAGATGTTCTTTTTAGAAAGAGTTTTCAAGAGCCTTTGGGCTAAGTTTTGAGTAATTATCTCAACTAAAGAAAGATGTGTTTAAAACACTAATGAGCTAAAGTATTTTTGGGAGTAGTCTTGAGCACTGAATTGGGGACACGAGTTCATATTAACTCAACTCTCCATAAGAACCATGTAGCCAACATGGGAGTTAACGGGTCATACTTTTTAGATGAATCCGTAAAGTTAAGCTAGTGGATCCACTTAGTAAAGTTAGCTTCCTATATCACGACAAGGTATAGGATGGTCCTTGGGCAACGTGAGGTAAAATGTTGTATCACTAGCTTCCTATATCACGACAAGATATAAGATGGTCCTTGGGCAACGTGAGGTAAAACGTTGTATCACTAGCTTCCTATATCACGACAAGGTATAA
Organism: Solanum stenotomum; assembly: GCF_019186545.1. NCBI lineage: Eukaryota > Viridiplantae > Streptophyta > Magnoliopsida > Solanales > Solanaceae > Solanum > Solanum stenotomum. The sequence continues at coordinate 7,910 of NW_026035557.1, forward strand.
GATGGTCCTTGGGCAACGTGAGGTAAAACGTTGTATCACCACTTAGTTTCATAGTGGTGGTTGTCGGTTAGAGAAACTCCCACAGTAGAAATTGCATGGTTCCTCGAGGGGTTCTTCTTAGTATGGATGGGGGTATGGGACTTTATTCATGCATTGCACAAGGAGACTTTGAGAGAAAGCATGGTATTTTCATGATATTATAAATATGATTTTTATGTCATGTTTTAATAGTCTTACAAGCTTTATATATTGCATGTGTCCTATTGCTATATATATTGAGTTCAGTTATTCATGAGTTGAACAGAGCCAAGGTAAGAGTTCCTTTTTACTCTTTTCAAGCTTAAGTTGTGGTTTTGCTTTCCAGCTCGCATACTCGTACATTCAATGTACTGATGCCAGTTGGCCTGCATCTTATGACGATGCAGACACAGGTACCCCGGATCAGCATCCTGCATGCCGTTGGTCCAGCTGAGCACTCCAGAGTCAGTGGTGAGCCTCCTTGCAGCTCTCCAGAGTCAGTGGTGAGCCTCCTTGTGTTCCGGAAGACTCTGTTATTTCGTTTTTCCTTGTTTTGTTTTATTAGGATGTTGCGGGGTCTGTCCCAACATCCATCTCAGTATTAAAGAGGCTTCATAGACAGTCAGTCAGTTATTTTTGAGTCTCTCATCTATGTATATATGTAAATATTCTATTTTGAGACTCGAGTTGCCATTTTGGCCAGATTTTATCAGTTGGTTGTTTTATAACATTTCGTTGCATTGAGTTGTGCTGTTGAGTTAAGTTTCCGCTGAGTTAAGAAAGCCAGGCCAAGGGTTCACTCGGGGCCAGTAATGATCTCCGAGTGCCGGTCCCGCCCAGGGTATAGGCTCGGGGTGTGACATATACAAACAAAATGACTTTTGCACTTCCTTAGATTAATTCCTAATTAAAATATCTAATTTATAATCGATATGTATATTTAATTTAATCATCATATATATAAACAAAAAGAGTTAAAAGTTGAATTATGATTTTATCCCTACTATAAATTAAAATGTTATAAAAATATTTAATTATTTAATTTAAATATTAAATTGTATCATTTTAATAAAAATGTTAATGAATTTTTCACTTCCTTAGATTAATTCCTAATTAAAAAATCTAATTTAATAATATTTATCATCTATAATCTATATGTATATTTAATTTAATCATCATACCATATCATCATAATATATATATCCTTCATTATATTAAAAGGTTATAAATTATTTAATTAATTAAATAGTAAAAATAAAATTATAACATTCACCCAATGCTTAATAACATGTTTCAGGTTCAAAACAAAATTCTACATGTTTAGATAAACAAAACGTCAAAACATATCAAATTCTTCGCTACGTTAATTTAAAAACAATGAACATTTAAAGGAGGCTACTTTTTAAATGTTGGCATACCAAATGTTAATAATAGCTAAAATAATGATAGGAAATAATAATTTCTCTCATTTTACAAGCTTTCCAAAATTAGTTTCTACATTTCCAGAATGATTATAAATAATAGGTATATAATTTCATAAAATAATTACTCTAAAAACTTGCAGTAGCTTATGACTTAATATGATTTTCTATAGCACTAATATTATAAGTTCAAAAATATAACATCTCGCAAATTGAAAGAACTAACAAAAGCTAGAATTAGAAAGAGTGATTTTTGGAAATAATAAAAATCTGGAAAAATGGTTAAGTTAAGTTTGAGTTTTTGGTCAACTTCAAACGACAATAACTCCTAGCTCAAAATGAGTTAGGTGTGTTTCCAGATATCGTAGGAAAGATCTTGGAATAATCTTTCCAACGCCTCTGAGTTTATGCAATTCCGAGTTCGTATGAGTGAGATATGCCCATTGAACGTTGGGTTGTTTGGATAAGGAAAGTCCAATCCGGATTTTAGAAGGACATTATGGTTTTTTCACCACCCAATAAATTAATTTCGTTTTTGGTAATTAAGTTGGGGTCTAAATTGATTGGATTCAGTTTACGCTTTTGAGAAACAAGTTAGGATTATGAGAGAAGAGAAAAGAAGAGCAGAAGGAGCAAGGAATCATCAAGTCCTTGAAACTAGGCTCGTGGATTTCGTCAAGGGGTGATCCCTTGAGGTATGTGAGTCCATGCAGTGTTGGGTTCATTCACCCACGTGCCAAACATGTTTTATTCAGTGTAATTTCGTCCTAAAAAATATTGAGAATTTGATGTTCTTGAGTTGTATTCTTGAATTGCTTTCGTTCTTGAATTTGGGATGAGATTGAGGAGTTCTTAAGAGTTTAAGATCGATTATTAGAGTTGCTTTGAGTTAGATTCTTGTGTTTATGTTGTGAGTTCCTGAATTTAAAGAGATATGAACTGAGTTTAGGCGAATGGGGCAAGAAAACGAAGAAGGAACAAGTCAGCAGAATCTGGGTACCAGGTTCGCGTCGCGGACCTGCACCTCAGATTTGGAAAATCCTTCCTCGCGGTGCGAAGCTGTCACGGACCGTTCTGCCTCAAAAATTATTTTCGCGACCGAAAATTTAAATACACCTCCGCGTCGCGGACCAATTTCCAGGCAGTGATTTCTTGATCTTTTCTCATGTTTAATTAGCTATCTAAAATCACTCCTAAACATCATGATATCTTCCCTACCACAAATCACAATCCTTGAATCCATAATTCAATTCAAGGAAAGTTAAGAGTCAAGTCAAGAGAAGTTAAGATCCAAATCAAAGAGAAGTTAAGATCCAAGTCAAGAGAAGTTAAGAGTCAAGTCAAGATAAGTTCTTAGAGTTTTCCAAAAGTCTTTTACAAACGTTTTAACTTTGTTTAAAGACTTGAGTAAAGAGTAAAGTTTGAAGTTCATTTCTTCAAAAGAGTATATCAGGACTATGTATTCCCAAAGAGTACTAAATGTTTTTCATATTTAAAGAAGAAAGGAAACCTTGATTTCCAAAAGAGCCTTTGAGCTAGTTTTCAGTTAAAGAGTAAATGTTTTCACATTTGAGCGAGAAAGGAAACTTTGATTTCCAAAAAGAGCCTTTGAGCTAGTTTTCAGTAAAGAGTAAATGCTTTCACAATTAAGCAAGAGAGGAAACTGAGATTTTCGAGATAGCCTTTGAGCTAAGTTTTGATAAAAAAATTTAATCAACTTTTTTCCTTTTAATTGACATAGACCCCAGTTATATGATAAAATGAGGATACTACGGAAAGGACTATAAATCCTTATGTTAAACATAAAGAGCTAGTATATTTTGGGAGTAGTATTGAGCACCGATATGGAAGAGAGTTCAAAAAACTCCGAGCTTCCATAAACCATGTAGCCATCATGGGTAGAAAAGGGTCATACTTTTTTGATAATTTCTTTAGTGCTTTTTTAGCATAAGCCTAGTGGATCCACTTAATAGTTCAGGTTTTATACCCCGACAAGGTATAGGACGGCCTTGACAGAGTGAGGAAAAACACTATATCATCACGATAGATCTTAAGTGATTGTTGTCGGTTAGAGAAACTCCCACATCAGTATTTTGTATTTTTATATATACTTTAGAAATATTTGTATTTTCATATACAAACAGAGTTCATATTGTATTTTTGCAATAAATACAGAGTTATTATTGTATTTCTAAATACACAAAGTTGAAAACCATGTTTTAAAGTTGTTTTTTATACTGCTTTTATTTACATTGTTTTATATTGAAATCAGTTTAGTTGAGTTGAGCCAGGTAAGTTCTTCAATTCCTTTCAAGCATATATCTTGTTTTAGAATTCCCCTCACATACTTGTACATTCAATGTACTGATGCAAGTGGGCCTGCATCTTCTTATGATGTATGCAGACACAGGTAACCAGGATCATCATCCAGCGCCTCATTGATCCAGTTGAGCACTCAGAGTCAGTTGGTGAGCTTCAAAGCTTTCCAGAGGATCCTTTTTATTGCTTTCAGTATTTTAGTTCATTAGGATGTCGTGGGTCTTGTCCCGACGTCCATCTCAGTTGTTTAGAGGCTTTATAGACAGAGTTAGTTAATGTTAGTTCATGAGTCTTTACTTTCCCTTTTCAGTTAAGTTGAGACTTGAATTGCCACTTTAGCAGTGAATGTTATTTATTACATTCTAAGTTATTATTGAGCAGTTCTGTTTATTCTTTTAAAGTATAATTATCTTGAGTAAAGTCTTTCGCTGAGTAAGTAAGTCAGGCCAAGGGTTCGCTTGGGCTAGCAATGGTTCTCGAGTGCTGGCCACATCCAGGATGTAGGCTCGTGGAGTGACAAAAAAATACTTTAAAGAAATAAAAATAATTTCAGAAAGAGTCTTTTTCACTACCCAATTAACTACACATACGTACAATGTATGTTATTTATTTACGTCCTTTATTAAATTAATAAATTATATTATCTTGAGTTGTAGTTATAAAAATTTGTAGAAATCGAAGAGTTGGCCTTCCATTATTCAATACAGATTATTATATTTGTCAATTTCCTCCATATATCATCTTACACTTTTACATTACTCTTCTTTTACCCAACATACTTCCTTATTTATGTTTAGGTAAATATATTCTACTGATTTTTTCTTCTCTTCCTCTTATTACAATTTTACATTTTTCTTTCCAATTTATTGATATTATTTTTCCTAATTTTGTCTTTCCTTTTTTTAATAAAAGTTGTGTGCAATCCATAATATAATGCAAAAAGGAAAATTGACTTTATAGTGTTTTCAAAAATATAGATACAATTATTGTTATGCATTTCAAGTTTTCTTTATATATATACTATTGAATGTTGGTGTATAGATTGAAAGTTTCTCAATTAATTGCAGGGATTATTGTGAGGTATGATTGATTAAACTCATTAGAAATACATATTCTTATTATGCTTATAGTTTGAAATTTGAGGGTATCTGTTTTGATTTTTTTTCTTATACATGTTTTCCAATTATATATTGCAATCAAAAGTTTTTTTAAAAAATAATTATACATAAATTTATAAATATAGACATATATTATGCAAGCATATAATATGGGATATACGTGTAATGCATGTGTCCAGAAAATCCTACTATTAAAAGTAGAAAGCTCTAATATGCAAAGTTTAATTACCATATTTCCCTCCACCAAATTAACTTTTTATTAAATATCTGATAAAATCATAATATTTTAATTACATAATTTTCCTTAATTATTATTATATGTTAAAAGCTCTTACATCTTCTCCGAACTATTGTTCATTGTACCTTCCACTTTTAATATTATTTATCCCTATCTTTTCAATGCTCTGCATTCTTTCTATAGAGTCGATAATCCACATGGAGTTTTATCCACATTTGAATTTCTTTCATAATATTTGCATTTCATCATTTTATTTTCTTTATCCTAAGTTTTATCTATTGATTTAATCTTTTCTCGCAGGTAACAAAATCATATAATGCTAGCAAGGTAGCATGACTTAGTTGGTCCAAGACCATTTCATGGTAGCTAGGATGGAACACTTGTAATACCCTTCCTTGTATAGCTTGGACTTGCATGATAGTATGCCATCCATGGTAGCATGGTCTAGCCTAGTATGGTGCTATTCCTTTGGTAGCTTGGTCTAGCCTAATAGGGTGTTATTCCTTGGTAGTCTAGAAATGATGAATAGTAATCATTTAAGTATGATAGCCTAAAGTGGTACTTAGTATGGGTAGGATTATGGGGTCTTATGTAACATCCGGCAATTTGAAATAACTATGAAGAGGCTTAGAATTGGAAATAGTCATTTTTTTGGAAAGAATTAAAAATATGGAAAATTTGGTTTAAGTATGGGAAAAAGTGAGTTTTTGGCCAACTTTGAGCAGTCATAACTCTTAGCTCAGTATGAGTTAGGTGTAGTTCCAGTTATGTTTACGAAGCTCGTGAAATGATATTTCCAACGCCGCTAAGTTTGCTCGATTCCGAGTTCATATGAGTGAATTATGCCCTTTCAAAGTTGGGCTGTTGGTAAGGAAAGTTCACCCGAAATTTTAAGGGTAGTTTGGTCTTTTCCCTCACCTTTTCTTTTGGTTGTATATTAAGGGTATAGACTGATTTTAAATCAGTTTTCCCTTTTAAAAGTGAGAGTTAGGGCTTTTTGAGAGAAGAGGAGGAGAAAGAGAAGAAGAAACAAGGATTCGTCAAGATCGTCGTGGTTTTCGTCGGGGGTGATCCCTATTAAGGTATGTGAGATCATAGTGTTGGGTTGGTTCATTCCCCCACACGCCAAACTCGTTTTAATTTCCGAGAAAAGATTTGGTTGTGTTGTTGAAGTTCTTGTTGATTTGGGACATGTTTCCGGTTGTGTTTTCGAGTTGAATCTATTGTATGTTGAGGGGTTTTATGATTCTAAGTGTTTGGGGATGAAACTTTTGAAGTTAAGGTGGTTTAGAGTTGGAAAAAAAGAAGGAGAAAGTCGGGTTTTCTGGGGAAAGGGTTGGGGCGTGGTGCCAGCCAGCGTGCCCCAAAAGGGACTCTGAAGTTCCCTCTTTGAGGCGGCGTGCCTAGCAGAGCGCCCCATCAGCCCCTCTAAGGTTTGAAGGCTGGCGCCCCGCACCTCTCAGAGCGCCAAGGATGCCAAGTCTTCCCATTCATCCCCCACTTTTTCATGCATGTTCCTTGGTAATGTACCTATGTTTTATAGTTGTTTTCAACACTCCAAGGTACATCTAAACATCCCGAACTCATCCATAAACATGAGATTATTACCCTCGAATCCGTACTCCAATTCGAGGAAAGTTAGGATCAAAGTCAAGTGAAGTTAGAAGTCAAGTTTCGAAGTTAAGAAGCAAGTCAAAGCAAGTCTTTAAAGTTTTTCAAGAGTCTTTATTGAACGTTTTAACTTCATTTTAAGGCTCAAGTTTCAAGTTGAGTAAAGAGTATAGAGTTGAGTTCATTTCTCAAAAGTATTAGGGAACTAAGTATTCCCAAAGAAGTTTATAAATGTTTTCACATTTGAGTAAGAAAGGAACTATGATTCCAAAAGAGCCCTTGGGCTAGTTTTCAAGAAAAAGGAACATTGATTCCAAGTGAGCCTTTGGGCTAGATTTTGAGCAATTATCTCAAACTAAAGAAAGAGGTGTTTAAAACACTTATGAGCTAAAGTATTTTGGGAGTAGTATTGAGCACCGAATTGGGGACACGAGTTCATATTAACTTAACTCTCCATAAGAACCATGTAGCCAAACATGGGAATTAACGGGTCATTCTTTTTAGATGATCACGTAAGATTAAGCTAGTGGATCCACTAAGTTAAGTAAGGTCCTATATCACGGCAAGGTATAGGATGGTCCTTGGGCAACGTGAGGTAAAACATTGTATCATCACTAGGGCTCATAGTGATGGTTGTCGGTTAAAGAAACTCCCATTAAACTTATATTACTTTTATATAAGTAAAGTTGAGTTTGTTATTGTTTTGTCCTTAATGAACTAAGTTGTTTTTAATGCTTTACAAGCTTTATGTATTGCATGTGTCTTATTGCTTTACATTTGAGTTCAGTTATTCATGAGTCGAATAGAGCTAAGGTAAGTGTTCACTTGTACTCCTTTCAAGCTTAAGTTGTGGTTTAGCTTTCCATCTCGCATACTCGTACATTCAATCTACTGATGCCAGTTGGCCTGCATCTTATGACGATGCAAACACAGGTACCCAGGATCAGCATCCAACACACCGTTGATCCAGCTGAGCACTCCAGAGTCAGTGGTGAGCCTTTTTGCCTTTCGGAGGACTCTGTTATTTTGTGTTCCTAGTTTTGCTTTATTAGAATGTTGCAGGGTCTGTCCCAACATCCATCTTAGTGTTATAGAGGCTTCATAGACAGTCAGTCAGTTAGTATTGAGTCTCTCATCTATGTATATATAAATATTTTATTTTGAGACTCGAGTTGCCTTTTAGGCCAATATTTTATCAGTTGGGTTGTTTTATAACCATTCATTGCATGAAGTTATTTATGTTGAATTAAGTTTCCGCTGAGTTAAGCAAGCCAGGCCAAGGGTTCGCTTGGGGCCAACAATGGTCTTCGAGTGCCGGTCCCGCCCAAGGTGTAGGCTCAGGGCGTGACATCTTATCCATGCATCACACAAGTATGACTTGAAACTACTTATTAAGTGTTCTCTTATATGTTGTATGCTTAGCTTGGATTGTTGCTATAGTTGCCATCCTTGATATGTTGACTAAAGGTGAAGGTTCTCTTGTTTACGAGAATTAAGCTAATGATGAGATCATAAGATGGTAAGTATGATTATGATGACCAAAGGGGATACTTAGCATAGATGGATTATGGGGTCTTATCCATGCATTGCACAAGTATAGTTGGAGGTTACTTATGAAGTGGATTTCTTATGATATGAAGGTCTAAGTATTGACTACGTATATGCTGAATTTAATAGTTTCTATGTAAAACAGTACTATCCTTTCGATTGAAAAAACAAAAAGAGGCATAGAAGAATGGCAAGCAAAAGAAGGAAAACAATATTTTGTTAAAGAAAAACAAATTATTACTAATAATATTGCATAAGCAACAAAGTTAAAAATTGAATTACTAAAATAATCTTAAATTGCTGATTTATATATATATATATATATGAAGAATCTTATTTATTTTTAATTAATAAGCTATTTTTTCATTACTTATAAGTTATAATAATCTAAAAGTCATTATTATTACTCTAATCTTTCAACTGTTTTAGTACTAACTAATGAGGAGAAGCCCAAAACGTACTATCATAACTATTCAAACTTTTCATAGTTATCAATGCTAAAAAAAAGAATTTTAAAAGTCACTATACATAATAGTATAAATATATCTCATGTTTTTTTTCCTTCCAAATTCAAAATTAGCATTTCAATTTTCTTTGTTTATTCTTAAGATTTTTGGTTGTGCTTATGTGTTATAGGTTCTTTTCTTTAACACGCACTCACTCTCTCTCTCTCTCTCTATATATATATATATATATATATTTATTTATTTTATTTTTAAAAAAAATGTTACAAATATTAGAACTAGGCTATATTAGTATAAATAAAAATGATAGTACTAAAAGAGGATGTCTTATCTAATGATATTATATTAAAGACTACTTATCATATATATTTAATGATAAAAAGCTTCACATAACATACATTCATCATCTTAAAAAGAATCTTAATTCCTCTGGTGATGACTTGCCAAATGATAGATAACGTAAACATTAATATTTAATAGAGGATATATATGATTTAATTAAATTATATTAATTGTCAAACTTTTTTATTTCCTTCGGTTACCAATTAGTATTAATGATGAATTTAAGCTAAATTCTTGTATAAATGAACATTAAGAATGTTCCTAATTCTCAACGGTCATTGAATGAAATAATAGTTGATAACTACAAAGTAAGGTATGTAGAAATTTTCTTTTGCAGTCAAATCGGAGCCATTTAATCATCTTTGTATACTCATTTTGGTGTGGTTACATGTTATATATCACATTTTTGGACCTAATAACATAAAGTTTAATCATTATTTTAATTACCAAACCAAGTTTTGTTGTCCAAATTTTGCAGGTTCATGGAATGTCTAATCATTTTACATACGATAAAGAAGTTATTTAAATAGATTGACTGTTCATATATTTCAAATTATATATTTTTTTGTTGAAAAATTTGTGATACTCATTACAATGTGATTTGATATAACTCATACCTTATATAATATTTTCACAAAACTCAATTGTGCCAACATATTTTTATTGTGTCTTCTTTAGATGCAGAGGTTGGAAATGCAATTCACAGAGTTTAATATGAGAACAATTATAATTCTAGGACAATTAAAAATAGAAAGTATCTGAAAATAGAATGGTACCTCTGTTTCCTTCCATAAATAATGCAATGAACTATATGGGAGATCAAGATTAGCAAGCCTTCTGGGATTAAAATTTTCTGGCAATAACTTCCAAGGATAATGAGGCCAGACAAACCAACACAAGTTGTTGGGCAGGTACTCAATAGAGACATCTTCTAAATCACTTTGGGAACCCCATGGATAAGTCTGTAGGCATAATATCCTAAGCCTTTGCATATTTTTAATTGCGTCTTTGCTAAAGCTTAGTTTTTTAAATGTCCATAACCAGATTGCTTCCACTGCCATGGTCCCCTATAAAAAGATCATGAATCAACAAATCATGTACAATCCACTTATCAATATCATTGTTTTCTTACTCTACCCACGAATGCAAATTTTTGTCATGTTTTATATTATTTATTATTGTACTTGAAGTTCTTAAAGAGCCAGCACCATCAAATAAAATTTAAGGTACAAATATTAGTTAAGAAATATGCCGCTTACGAGAAATGCTTTGCGTAGTTAATTTTATTTGTTAATGATACATTTTTTGAGAATTTTATTAGACTCAAGTTAAAAAGTTTTTCATGCTCTCATAAAACAAAATGGTAACTGAAATAGTGCCAATAATTGTCATCTTTTAAATGAAAAAAAAAAATAATCGATCATTGAATTAGTAAGGTAAGTATTGGCCCTCCTAAATTTTATTTTTTCATTTCTGAATTTTTATTAATAAAAAATTACTTAGGGTAAATAAATGGGTGATATTAGCTTTTAAAAAATTATTGATTAAATTAGTACGTACAAATTTAATATCGTATAAATTTCAGGTTAATCCAAAGAATGATATAAGATTAAATATATTAAGTGGCTATTAGAGTAATTCATAACTTATTAAATGACTTGTGTGCGAGTATATGAAGCTAGAGGAACAGAGTGTGTATATATATATTTGAAATATGAATACTCTTGCATTGTTTAGCTTACTTACCATATTGTTCATTATAACATCTTTGAAATCTTCAACATTCCATATTCTGCTGGAATCTTTTTGCATTTTCACAATGTATTTGCCCATATCTTCAATCAAGTCATGCATTTCAATCGCACCATAGTCAATGAACACAAGGGATTTGTCAATTAGGACATCCAATATGAATTCAGCTCCAGATTCATAGCTCTCAACAATTCGCATGACTTCTTCTCTATCATCTCCTCGGAAGAAACATGCGATATCTAGAAATATCTTTTGCTCCTCAGGCTCCAATCCATCATAACTTATTTTGAGTTTTTCAACAATTTCTGAATTAGACTTTTTCTTTATTTGGTCTACAATTATTTCCCACTTATCTACGCCTTTCTTATGCAACATAGAACCCCACACCTTGATGGCTAAAGGAAGGCCTTTAGCCTGATTTACTACCTCCAATGAGAACTTCTTAAAACACTCATCTGGAACTTCTTTTTTGAAAGCATGTTGATTGAACAATTGCATAGCTTCATGATCAGGTAGTGTATGCACTTCATATATTGCATCACTATCCTCTATCAATTTTCTATTTCTAGTTGTTACAATAACTCTGCTTCCATTACCAAACCAATCAACATCACCTGCTAAATACTCCAAATGATCATCATGATCTATGTCATCAAGCACAATCAACACCTTCATTGAAGAAAGTTTGTTCGGAATCATGCACTTCCCATCATACTTATTATTGACGTAATTATCTTTTTTTCTTAACAATTCGGAGAGAAGGGTATTTTGTAAGGAATGTAGTTGATTCTTTCTTGCATTTTCTTTAACATCGGCAAGAAAACAAGCTGCTTGAAATTGATGAGATAGAGTATCAAAGATGGCTTTTGCTATCGTCGTCTTACCAACTCCGCCTATTCCCCTGATTCCTACAATCCGAACATTATTGATTTCTATTTGAAGTAGGGATTTTAGTTTCTCCAAATGAGCATTTATTCCCACAACATCTTGCAAATAAGATAAAAAACCACTCTTGCAAAATTTGGAAGAGATGTGGTCGACGATCTGATCAATTTTCATCGATTGATTAATCCTACATAAATTAGAGAGTGATTGTTGACAATGTGAGGAAGTCAAGTATTAGAAAGTATTTTTATACTTTTAATGTTCAAGAGCGTATTAAATAGGAAACATTATAGTTCAGGATAATATATAGAAACATATTGTTATATTTTTCATCAAAAGCAATTATTTGTTTCCAACTCACCGGTCATGAATATCATGTCCTTTTAGATCTGCGGCAGCAATTAGGGCATTCCTCCATCCTTGAACCTTCTGCATCCCCTCAACATCATCCTTATACCTCAATTTGTGTTTGGCAAATGCTTCTGCAAAGCTCTCAATTTGGTATCGAACATGTGATGGATCCACATAATAGAAGACCGGTATAACTGTTTGTCCATTTTCTTTCTCCTTGCATTCCATAATCTTCAATAGTTCATTCAAGCACCACCTTGACATAGCATAATTCTTTGAGAAAACGATTACGGCAACTTGAGACTCTTCTATCGCTTGCACGAGTTCTTTTGAGATGGAATCGCCATTCTCTAGCCTTTCATCATCTAGAAAGGTGGATATTCCCCTATTTTTCAAACCTTTGTGCAAGTGACTCGTAAAATTATTCCGGGTATCATCTCCTCTGAAACTTAGAAAGACATCGTACTTCCATCGAGGACAGTTTTGTGAATTACTCACAGTAGAAGATGATGATGCCATAGATTCAATTAATTGTCTGAAAAGAAAAAGTAAAGTGTATGGATCGGATGAGATCAATGGATGAACAAATAATTAGTTATATAGAGGAAAGAAGAAATAAACATTGCAGTCAACTAATAATATTAATAGGAAATTTCTTTATGTCTACTTAGTTAACGCATTAATTATGCCATACATATTATTTTTCTACTAATTTGAATTTCTATTGTTTCTCGATAGATCATTTATGGTTATGGACCCACTATTCATCTGCACAAAGAAAAATTGGACCATATTACTATTAACTCTGATTCATAAGTTGCTTACATTTGGGCTCTACATTCCAATGGAACAATAGTTTCTTCACGCCTTCCACACATTTATATTTGATTGTGACAATTGTACATGCATGAAGTTGACGAATTCCAACAAAAATTAGGAAAAGGTCACCCAACTTGCAAAAGGATAATAAAAAATGAAAAGGGGCTAATGCGCGGGATGCCCACACCTTACCCCAAAAATATAAGAAGGAAGGTGTGTGTGAAGCCACGCCTTGTATGGCACATGTGCATGGAGTTGACGAATTCATACAAAAATTGAGAAAAGGTCACCCAACTCCTGCCTCAATAATAAATGGAGTTAAATACATGTGGGGTGTGTTTAGTAAAGTAAGTATACACATATATACAACCCCCAAGCCTTTTGTTATGGTACACATTTCAATATAACATGTCAAAAAAAGTGCATACTTCTTCGAAAAATTATGTTGTATATATATGTCAAACTCTACATTTAAAGGATATATATTTAAAGTTGGACACCCTTGATAAAAGTTGTGCCTTTGGCGCAATGGTAATGGGTGTCCAATTGAATGATGGAGTTTCGGGTTTGAACCTAAATAGCACAATATTTTTTTTAAAATTTTATTTTGACAGTCACACCATTATTCTTGGACACCCTTAATAAAATTTCCGGCTCCGCCACTAGGTGTGAGAGCCATGCGCCTTACAAGGCGTGGCCTCACACGTGCCTTTCTTTTTACATTGTTAACCGCGTTAAAAAAATTGGGTTATGGTGTGGGGATCATGTGCCTTTACCCCTTTGCTCTTTAATTTTTTTTTTTGTTGTCCTTTTGGAATTTTGGCAAAAAAAAACTTGCCCTCTATTCTCTGGACTACAAAATGGACAGCTAAAAGTACAAGCGGACAAAGCTTCAAAGAAAAAGAGTTTCCCAAATGAGAAAAAACAAAAATTTAGGAGAAGTTAAATGGAATTATTGTAATGAGCGGAGCCACTCTAGGTGAAGGGTGTTTGGTGCTCACACATCGCTAGACGAGTATCAAGATTAAATATTACTCTGTTATTACAAGTGTATATTTAATTTTTTACACCCTTAACATAACTAAGAAGAATATTTGCACACCTTTCGCTAAACTCCTAACACACAATGAAGTCTACTATTCATGCTTGGCCAGTCACAAAGAAAGAAATTGCTAGGGCATTACCTTACAATTTCAAAAAAACAAGGCCCACAATTTGTTAGGTAAAGTTTCACTTTATGTCTTTCTTTTTAGATTATTTTTATTGAGAAATGTTTTGATTCTAAAGTGAGTTCTAATGGATATCAATAAAATTGATATGATGTTTCAAGTTAAATCGGTAAGGTAATGTCTAGCCTTCCTTACTTGTACTCTTTTTTTTCAAATCCCTTACTTGTACTTATTCTTATTGATATCTTTTAATTTTTAATAAAAGACTGATGGACACTTTATCTAGTGGTAAATTTGCTAAAAAAAAAAAAGGAGTTTTTTTAGTTCCTTTTGCCAGCAAGATGAATGATTTTTTAAAAAAGAAGAGAAAACTCAATATCATAATTCAATGTTCCTGATAGCAAAAGATAGGTAGGTTCATCTCTTTTGACAACTCTGATTCTAATTCACACAACTCCAGTGGAATACGTTTGATTCCTGGAAATAGTTCCCTTTGCTCCGTTAGCTGGTGTAAGAGAGATGTCGTGTCACCTTTACTAATATATAAGAGAACGGATTATTACATACACAAGTTCTTTTGCGAATCTCTTTCTCAGGCAGAGGAAATGTGTGGCCTTCATATGCAGTGTAACGCGAAACTCCAAGTTTGCACTGCATACAGTAAAACATAGACGTTACTTATTGCTTTCATAAAGATTGATGTCAACAAGCTGGAAAACAGACAGATCCTTAGATTTCAGTAGTTAAATGTAATTAAATAGTGAGAGTTGTGCACTCCTTACTGTATCGTTGCAGCTCGATGAGTCGCTTCTCTGTTGACAACATCCACGACTCCAACGATATTCAATACCTTCATATACATAACTTTTTGTTAGATAAAATATATAATAAGAACTTGTGAGCTACTCAATCTTATGACAAAAGAAAACGATGATTTGTATGACCTACATTAGCAACTTTAAAATCTCCAGGCATACTCAATAAAGACATTTTCCCTCTCTCACTTTCTCCCTTGAAGATCGTGTCAAATAAGAACAGCTCTACATACTATAACTGATCTTGTTGCAGTTCAGATTCACATTTTCCTTCAGTCCAGCTTCCCTCACTGTCTCACTCCATGCTGCCTCTTTGAGAGAGCATCAAAATGAACTAAATTGTAAGTTTTAAAGCCATGGATCAGTTGCTACCTTTGGGTAATACACTTTACCTTTTCTCTGTGAACTTATAACACCTACAAATGATAACCCAGTGAAATCTTTATATCGGTTGGGTACATCTACAGAAAGACGAAATCCAAATAGAATTAATTATTGCATACCCAAGTTCTATCATGAATCTCTCTCTCGGGCCAAGAGTTGAGTTGTTCTGTTACAAACAGAGGAAACATGTGCCCTTCACAGGCAGAATCACCGTGTTTGTTCTCCGCTTCCCAGTTTTCTCTGCATAAGTAATCCAAAACCAGAATAAAACTTGTTACAACCACTTATAAGTAAATGCATTGTGATGGAGAACCAAGACATGACACAAGTCGAGGATGTCATAAGCCATTAACTCTATCACATCTAGTATTCTGTCATTTATCTTATGTTTTTGATAATGGTAACATATTTTATCTGATGTAATACCCAACTAGATACAGATGAGTAGAGATGGAGCACCAAGTTATGATGCAACTCACAAGATGTGAGGTAATTTAATGAAATTCCCAATGCTTTGCGAGGCAATGAATTTTTGCATACCCAAGTTCTTTGGTGAGTCCCTTTTTCAGAAAACATGTTCCCTTCATAGGCAGTATCCCCAAAGTACCATCTGCCAAACCAATCAAAAATCAGAATAAAACTTGTTAGTACATCGAATCATGAAATAGTGAAGAAATAATTTACATATAAAGAGAGAACACAATTTCGTTACCAATAAATATATATACCTATATTTAATCTACTTATGACCTTTGTTTCTTTGAAGAGGAGCAACTGGCCTCTTCATATCTGCTCTTCCTTATCCCAATGCAAAGCTCAGCTTCATCTTTATACAACAAACGAACTCCAAATTCTTTCATTTCTCCAAAAAATAAACAAATAATCTCACAGTCATTTGGTGTTTTTCCATTTGCATTAGATGCATCCCATAAGCCACCAAGAGGTACCAAGAAAAAATTAATATCATCAAGATATTCTGCATGGTTGGATAAAGCAAGTTTTTGGGTCATCAACGACATCCCAGCATCACATAAGGGAATCAAATGAGCTGTAATGTCAATTAATTCGCCAGAGTAACATACAGCAAATCCCAAGAAGTTATCTGTTGCATACCAATTCATAGGCAAATTGACTAATACACTTGTACCAGTTCCCCGAAGGTGGAACCAACTTGGGATATTCTTCGGCCTACTTGTAAACACTCTAAGTGACAAGGAATGTGAATCAGAGGTGTCAGGGTGCAATAATGAGATATTCTGAAACAATGAATTACAGATCGAAGAATTGCTCCAATCTGCATCAATTGTATGTAATTGTTGTGGAAATTCTGGCAGCTGTATAAGCCTCTTGCAATCTGATAAGTGCAAGTATTCAAGAGCACCAAGCAGGGCTATGCTACGAGGCAAATACTCAAAATTATGTCCACTGAGATTCAACTTTTTTAAAGAGGATAAGCATCCAATGTCTTCTGGCAGCTGTGTAAGCCTCTTGCCATCTGATAAGTGCAAGTATTCAAGAGCACCAAGCTGGGCTATGCTACGAGGCAAATACTCAAAATTATTTCCACTGAGATTCAACTTTTTTAAACAGGATAAGCATCCAATGTCTTCTGGCAGCTGTGTAAGCCTCTTGCAATCTGATAAGTCCAAGGATCGAAGAGCACCAAGCTGGGCTATGCTTCGAGGCAAATGCTCAAAATTATTTCCATTGAGATGAAACGTTTCCAAAGAGGATAAGGATCCAATGTCTTCCGGAAGTCCTCCATCAATTAAATTGCAGTCACTGAGATCCAGAGCAACCAATGAGGGTAACCCTTCATTCACCTGAGGGAACACAAAGTACGCTTTGTCTTCTGATTTATCTTTTTTAAAAGTTAATAATTTAAGCTTGTTCAATCGGACTATGGAAGACGGAGGTCGTGAGATTAGAGTATCTCTGGCATCAAGCTCCTCCAAGTTTTCTAAATCACCTATCTCTTCTGGCAAGCTTTCAAGTTTAGAGCACCTCCACACAATTAGCTTCATCAAACCTTTCAACTTACAAATGCTGCTTGGAAGAGATACAAGGTTATCCATTTTACTCAAATCTAGCTCTGTAAGATAAGCTTGGAGACTAATGATAGATGATGGTAGTTCCATTATCCCAGAGAATGGCATCATAATCTCTAACTCCGGCTTCATTCTTCCGAGAATTTCTGGAAATTTCTTTAAACTAGAGCAGAAGCTTAGATCTAGAGATTCAAGAGATTCCGCATTAACATATGGAAACCTCTTAAGACTTCCACACGAATTCAAATTTAACTGAATGAGTTTTCTGGTACATCTCAAGGAATGGTGAACCTCTTCAAGACTCATACATTCCTCTAGATCCAAATACTCCAAATTTGGCATCCCCATAAAATCAGGTGTTCTCTTCAGGCTTTTGGAGTGACTTAGATCTATCCTTCGTAGAGACGACAATGCCTGCTATTCAAAACACAGAAGGAATGATGAAAAATGAGTTTAAGTAGTAAATGACATTTTTAGATTATGAATCAACGTGTGAAATTGGAAATTGTTTAATTTACTTTATATGACTAGCTAAAAATGTTTGTTGCTGCAATTTCTATTTAGCTCATTCCGTGCTTACTTACTACACTCACTCTCTTCAGTAGCGATTCTTCATTCTTTAGATAGCCGCGTGGGAGCTCTAAAATTTCATTCAGTATTATAAATAAAAGATAAAATATCTAAACAAGAAAAAAGACCTTAACTGTAGCATATTTTTTTTGGTGCACATTTGAATATTCCAATTGTACTCTTAAGTCTCCCCTATACTTGACTATCTGTTATCATTTACCCCTAGACGTTGATGTGGAAAAGAGTATGAATACACCTTTTTAGGCGTGTGAGTGTAAAGAAAATTAAAAAATTAGCTTCCAAGTGTGGGATATTTTAAAGTACACTATTTAGTCTTGCTTCGTCTTGATAGAATGCACATTTTAAACCGATTTTTTATTATTATTATTCTTTAGCTGTAATGACTATTTGTTTCAATTGTTCTTTATTTTTTTGGTTTTGGGATCAAATTTAGAGCCAAAAACTTGGTTAGAATACAATGGCCGAATAGAAATAATACAGTTCCTGTTAGATCGAAAAAGATTTTGATGATTGACAAATAAGGGGACAGATGAAAGGAGCAGTTTGTGCCGACATGTTCCTTTCAGACCGAATCCGACTAGGATAAGGAGAATGTCAACCATGCGAATTAGAAGTTATAAAGCGGTGGAGGGATTGCTTTATCAACAAGAAACCAGTACAGAAAGTTTCCATTTATAAAGGAGTCCTACAATAAAGAGGAAGCACATAATGAACAATGCCAGTTAAAATAGGATGCCTAATCCTACAAGAAGTAGGAACCACTACAAAAGTAACCAAGATCCAATTGAAGAAGGAAAGATCCTTGATCTATAAATAGGGCAAGACTTTCTCAATAAGTATTCACTACCAAAAAATGGGTGATTTGCAAAGGTTAGAAATGCAATTCGCAGAGGTTAAAAACCTATGCTATTATAGTAATAATATGAGAACATCCCAAAATACTATAAAATACATTAATTTGAGTTTGTGGAATTAATAACTTATGTCCTTTAAACACAAGAATCATAATTCTAGGACAAGAAAAAATATAAAGTATCTCAAATAGAATGGTACCTTTGTTTCATTCCATAAATGATGCAATGAACTCCCCGAGAGATCAAGATGAACAAGCCTTTTCTGGCAATAACTTCCAAGGATAATCATGCCAAACAAACCAACACAAGTTGTTGGGCAGGTACTCAATGGAGTTGTTGGGAATATCTTCTGAATCACTTGGGGAAGCCCATGGATAACTTTGTATGCTTAATATCCTAAGCCTTTGCATATATTTCATTGCCTCTTTGCTAAAGCATAGTTTTTCAGAATATGTAAACCAGATTGCTTCCACTGCCATGGGCCCCTATAAAAAGATCATGAGTCAACAAATCATAACTTCACATGTCGTGTACAATTCACTTATCAATATCATTATTTTCTTACTCTACCCCCAAATGCAAATTTTTTTCATGTTTTGTATTATTTATTATTGCACTTGAAGTTCTTGAAGAAGCCAGCGCCATTAAATAAAATTTAAGTACAATTATTAGTTAAGTATTTGTTAAGAAAATAAATATGTCGCTTAAAAGAAATGCTTTGCGTAATTAATTTTATTTTTTGATGATACATTTTTTGAGAAGTGATGAATCCCTTCGTCAATAGATTTTATTATTTATTTTGATGATGACAAACGCATGAACCAGGTCCGTATAGTTGTTCCCGAATTTAATGAAAAGAAAAGGCGGGAAAAGAAGACCAAAGCAAAGTGGCGGCAATTTAAATAAAGAAGAGAAAGTCAAGCCAAAAGAGGAAATCTATATATATAAAGGCAAAATCAATACAAATAAGGAAAAAGGGGAAGACGAGTCCAAAAAGGAAAAGTATTCGAGTACGAATCAACTAGGATTATTTCCTTAAATGTCTATAAAAGGACACGGCAGAAGAAAGAAGATTCAGTCTTCACAAATACGAGAGTTGAGAGCAAGAGAGAGAGAGAAATATTGTGAGGGCCAAAGATAGTCAGAGAAGAAGAGAACAAAAGAAGTTCCATGAGTTAGAACTTCGGTGAGTCGCATTGATTCGTTGATTGAATCAGTGTCTAGGAAAAGTGTGAGAGAGAGGTTGTGAGTTTTGTAAACAATAAGTGGGTTTGACTTCTTGGGGTTAGAGTTAAGAGAGAGTTTGTGAGTTTTTGTAAACAAGAAGCGAGTTTGACTTCTCGGAGAGTAGAGGGTTCGATTAGAGATAATCGAAAGGATAGAAGTTTTTAGATTTAAGTTCATTGATTAACCAAGTTGTGTTAAAGTCGTACAACATCAGCATATTTTCTTTAGTTTGACTAGTCTTGCAGTAGCTATTTTCTAGCTGTTAGTTTCACTTTGTTATAAAAATTAGTTCCTGATATTTTCCTAGTTGTAGTTAGTGCAGATTTGTTTTCCTAGAGTTTAGGGCAAGTAGTTTAGTGGGATTATGATTCCACAAATTTCTGTAAGCCTATATTAGGCCACTAAACATATTAAATAATACAACCTGCAACTCCTCCTCTGCAAAATAGTTTTCACTGTTTTCTCTTCTCTTTCTTCTTCTCTATTATTTGTCTTTTGATTATTGAGTGTCCTGTTGTGTTTTGTTCATCATTTGGTATCAGAGCCAGCACAATGAATGACCTTTAAGTAGTTGGCGGAATCAAAAAGCTCAATAATCAGAATTATAATACATGGGAAACATGTATAATGTCATATATGCAAGGTCAAGATCTCTGGGAAGTTGTCAACGAAAGCGAAGTTGCACAACCTGAGGCAGAGGATGCAAATGGAACGTTACATAAGTGGAAGATAAAAGCAGGCAAAGCAATGTTTGCGCTGGAAACAACAATCGATGAGGATGTGTTGGAGCATGTTCGTGATGTTAAATCACCAAAAGAAGCATGGGGCATACTTGCTGCACTTTTCTCAAAGAAGAATGATGCAAGGCTGCAACTCTTGGAGAACGAGTTGTTATCGTCTAATCAACGTGATTTAACGATTGCCCAATACTTCCATAGAGTCAAAAAGATATGCCGTGAAATTTCATATTTGGATCCTACAGCGCCAATTGGAGAAACCAGGGTAAAGCGAATTATTATTCATGGTTTGAGACCTGAATTCAGAGGATTTGTTACTGCTGTACAGGGATGGCCAACACAACCATCACTTGTTGAATTTGAAAATCTGCTAGCTGGTCAAGAAGCCATGGCAAAGCAAATGGCAGGACTCTCGGTGAAGAATGAGGAAGAAACCCTCTACACCAACAAAAGTAGGAACATCAAGCATCAATCTGCTGGTGGGTCTAAGAAGAAAAGTTTTCAGAGAGATGAAAATTTTCGCTCAAAGGGAGTTCCGAAGAATCAAAAGAACGAGAAAAGATTTGAAGTGAAGTGTTACAATTGTGGGAAGAAGGGTCATATGGAAAAGGACTGTTGGTTCAAGAAACAGCCCGTGGAAAGTAACGCTACTACCTCAAATCCAAACGAGAATAGTGAAGATGTTTGGGATGCCAAAGCCTTTTTTGCTATTGAAGAGGAAGATTTAGCACTTACAACGACAATATCTAAATCAATTGATCATGAGAATGACTAGATCGTTGATTCGGGTTGTGCAAATCATATGGCAGGTGATAAGCAAAAGTTGCAGAACCCGTCAGTGTACAAGGGTAGTCGGGTTGTGGTGACAGCCAATGATTCAAAATTACCGATAGCTCATATTGGTAAGACGACAGTTTCTCTTCAACATGGGACCAACCAGATGTCACTTCAAAATGTCTATCATGTTCCCGGTATGAAGAAAAACTTGCTTTCGGTGTCACAATTAACAACATGTGGAAACTACGTTCTATTTGGTCCTGATGATGTGAGGATATATCAAGATCTCAAGAACCTAGAAAATCCAATTATGAAAGGGAGGAGATTAGAATCAGTGTATGTAATGTCTGCAGAGTCTACATACGTAGAGAAGACAAAAAATAATGAGACTGCAGATTTGTGGCATATGAGATTAGCTCAGATAAGTTATTCCAAGCTAACTGTGATGATGAAGCAGTCAATGATCAAGGGTCTTCCCTAGCTTGAAGTAAAAGCAGACGTTGTTTGTGCAGGATGCCAGTATGGTAAAGCTCACCAATTGCCGTTTGAAGAATCCAAATTTAAAGCCGATGAACCACTACAATTAGTTCATTCGGATGTGTTTGGACCGGTAAAGCAATCATCAATTGGTGGAATGAAGTACATGGTGACCTTTATTGATGATTTTTTTCTTTATGAAAGAAAAATCAGATTCTTTTTCTAAGTTTAAAGAGTTTAGGGAAAGTGTTGAGGGAGAAGTCAGCAAGAAAATTTGTTGTTTAAGAACAGACAACGGAGGGGAATACAATTCAGTTGAGTTCTCTCAATACCTAAGGGAATGCGGAATTCACCATCAATATACTTGTGCCTACACACCGCAGCAAAATGGCATTGCAGAGAGGAAGAATAGGCATTTAGCAGAAATATGTCACACTATGTTACATGCCAAGAATGTCCCAGGAAGATTTTGGCAGAAGCAATGAGGACTGCATCATATGTCATCAACAGACTTCCTCAACAAAGGTTAGGTTTTCTTTCACCTTTTGAGAAGTTGTGGAATATAAAAGCTAATGTCAGTTATTTGCGAGTATTTGGATGTGTATTCTATGTTTTTATACCTGATCAGTTACGTAGCAAATTGGACAAGAAAGCTGTTAAATGCATTTTTATAGACTATGATAATCAAAGAAAAGGGTGGAAATGTAGTGACCCTACAACTGGAAGGTGTTATACATCACGACATGTTGTATTTGATGAAACCTCTTCATGGTGGTCTGCAGAAAAGGAGATATTACTGGACCAAACTGATCTGAGAAATAAGTTGCAAATTACTTATATTCGATCAAGTGAAGATGCCAATGTTGAACAAGGCGCAACTCATACTTTTGGGCAATCAATTGTTCACCAGCCAACATGTGAAGGTAGTGAAACAAATGAAGGAGAAGCACCAGCTGGTGAAACAAATGAAGGAGAAGTACCAGTTGTTCCACAATCCGAGACGAGAAGGTCAGAACGGATTCGGAGAGAAAACCCCAAATATGCCAATGCAGCAACAATAGAGGATGAATCTGGAAAAGAACCTGAAAGCTTTGAACAAGCATCTCAAAACTTAGCATGGACTAGAGCAATAGAGGAGGAGATCGCCGCACTAGAACAAAATCAAACCTGGGAACTTGTGCCGAAGCCAAAAGATGTGAAACCTATATCATGTAGATGGGTTTATAAAATAAAACGTCGCACAAATGGGTTGGTGGAGAGGCATAAAGCTCGTTTGGTAGCTCGAGGTTTTACTCAAGAATATGGTTTGGATTATGCTGAAACTTTCAGTCCAGTGGTGAAGTTTACAACTGTGCAAGTCTTACTTGCACTTGTTGCTAGCAAAGATTGGAATTTGTGGCAGATGGATGTTAAAAATGCATTTTTACATGAGGAACTGGATCGGGAGATTTACATGGCTCAACCAATGGGTTTCCAAAGTCAAGAGCACCCTGGATATATTTGTAAGTTGCGGAAGGCGCTCTATGGATTAAAGCAATCACCAAAGGCCTGGTACGGTAAAATTGCTGAATTTTTAACTCAAATTGGTTATTTAATTACATCTGCAGATTCAAGTTTGTTTGTCAAAGTCGATGGAGGGAAGCTAGCTATAGTGCTAGTATATGTTGATGATTTGATTGTAACTCAGGATAATGAAGAAGAAATCATTCAAACGAAGGAAAATTTATCTGTCCGATTTCATATGAAAGAACTTGGACAGCTTAATCATTTTCTTGGTGTGGAGGTTGATCGTACTCAAGGAGGAATTTTTCTTCATCAACAAAAGTATTCCATAGACTTTTTGAAGAAATTTAGAATGTTGGAGTGCAAGCCAATTGCAACTCCAATTTAACCAAATGTCAAAATGTGTGCACACGAAGGAAAAGATTTAGAAGATGTGACAAAGTATCGGCAATTGGTAGGTAGTCTGATTTATTTAACTCAGACTCGACCCGATATTTCTTTTGGAGTTGGTGTGATGAGTCACTACATGCACAATCCAAAGAAGCACCATATGGAGGCTGCTCGACGAATGCTAAGATATGTGAAAAGTACAATTGGTTATGGTCTTCTGTATAAAAGAAGTGAAGAACGCAAGTTGGTTGGTTACTGCGACTCTGACTATGCAGGAGATCATGATACTTGTCGTTCAACTACTGGATTTGTGTTTAAGCTTGGAGCTGGAGCTGTTTCTTGGTGCAGCAAAAGGCAGCCAACGGTGTCGCAGTCAACAACAGAAGCTGAGTATCGGGCAGCAGCAGTTGCAGCTCAAGAAAGTACATGGCTTATGCTGCTGATGAAAGATTTAAAGCAACCAGTTGGCTATGCAGTTTCCTTGTTCTGTGACAATCAGTCAGCAATCAGTTTAGCTGAAAATCCCGTCTTTCATGCAAGGACTAAGCATGTGGAAATACATTACCACTTCATCAGAGAAAAAGTGTTACAAGGAGAGATCAACTTGAAGCATATTCAAACAGAACAACAAATTGCAGACTTGTTCACAAAAGGCTTATATGCCAAAAAGTTCGAAGTTTTCGTCAGGAGCTATGCCTTGCTAAGACTAGAGCTGATGTCGAGAAGAGGTGTTAAAGTCGTACAACATCAGCATATTTTCTTTAGTTTGACTAAGTCTTGCAGTAGCTATTTTCTAGCTGTTAGTTGTCACTTTGTTATAAAAATTAGTTCCTGATATTTTCCTAGTTGTAGTTAGTGCAGATTTGTTTTCCTAGAGTTTAGGGCAAGTAGTTTAGTGGGATTATGATTCCACAAATTTTTGTAAGCCTATATTAGGCCACTAAACGTATTAAATAATACAACCTGCAACTCCTCCTCTGCAAAATAGTTATCACTATTTTCTCTTCTCTTTCTTCTTCTCTATTATTTGTCTTTTGATTATTGAGCATCCTGTTGCGTTTTGTTCATCAAGTTGTAATCTTGAATTAATAAAAACTTTGATGTGGTTTTTCCTTTCCTAGAGTTAGGAAGGTTTCCACGATATATCATTGTCTTGATTTGTTAAAGCAATTATCTTGTACAGTATTTAAGAACCTGGTTTTAAAATACAGGGTAGGGTTTCTTCAAGAAGTATATTAGACTCAAGTTAAAAAGTTTTCCATGCTCATAAAACAAAATGGTAACTGAAACAGTGCCAATAATTGTCATTTTTAAAATAAAAACTAACCAATGATCAAGTGAACTGATATGGATTTTGGCCCTCCTTAATTTTATTTTATAAAAATTTACTCAAGGTAAATAAATGGGTGATATTAGCTTTTAAAAAATTATTGATTAAATTAGTACGTACAAATTTAATATCGTATAAATTTCAATTTAATCCAAAGAGTGATATAAGATTAAATATATCAAGTGGCTATATTAGAGTAATTCATAACTTATTAACATGAGATAAACAAACTAGGTAGTGTGGATTTGAAATAGCTAGGCAAGTAAACAACTTAAATGACTTGTGCATGAGGATATGAAGCAAGAGGAACAGAGAGTGTGTATATATATATATATATATATATATATATATATATCTTTGAAATATGAATGCTATTGCATTGTTTAGCTTACTTACCATATTGTCCGTCATCACATCTTCGAAATCTTCAACATTCCATACTCTGCTACGTTTTCCGGAATCCTTTTGCATTTTCACTATGTATTTGCCCATATCTTCAATCAAGTCATGCATTTCAACTCTATCATATTTATTGATGAACACAAGGGATTTGTCAATTAGGACATCCAATATGTACTCAGCTCCAGAATCATAGCTCTCAACAATTTCCATGACGTCTTCTCTATAATCTCCTCGGAAGAAACATGCGATATCTAGAAATATCTTTTGCTCTTCGGGCTCCAGCCCATCATAACTTATTTTTAGTTTTTCAACAATTTCTGAATTAGAGTTTTTCTTTATTTGGTCTACCGTTCTTCTCCACTGAATAAGGTCTTTCTTATGCAGCAAAGAACCCCACACCTTGAGGGCTAAAGGAAGGCCTTTAGCCTGATTTACTACCTCCAACGATAACTTCTTACAACACTCATTTGGAACTTCTTTTTTAAAAGCATGCTTATTGAACAATTGCATTGCTTCATGATCAGGTAGTGTAGGCACTTTGTAAATTGCATTATCCTTCTCTATCAAATGTCTATTTCTAGTTGTTACAATAACTCTGCTGCCATTACCAAACCAACCAACATCACCTGCTAAATACTCCAAATGATCACCATGATCTATGTCATCAAGCACAATTAGCACCTTCATAGAACAAAGTTTGCTCGGAATCATGCACTTCCCATCATACTTATTATTGACGTAATCATCTTTTTTTCTTAACAGTTCAGAGAGAAGGGTATTTTGTAAAGAATGCAGTTGATTCTTTCTTGCATTTTCTTTAACATCGGCAAGAAAACAAGTAGCTTTAAATTGATAAGATAGAGTATCAAAGATGGCTTTTGCTATTGTCGTTTTACCGACTCCGCCTATTCCCCAGATCCCTACAATCCGAACATCATTGACTTCTATTTGAAATCGGGATTTTAGTTTCTCTAAATGAGCATTTATTCCCACAACATCTTGCAAAAAAGATAAAGAATGAGCACTCTTGCAAAATTTGGAAGAGATGTGGTGGACGATCAGCTGAATTTTCTCTGATTCAATCCTACATAAATAGGAAGATTGATTGTGGACAATGTGAGGAAGTCAAGTGTTAGTAAGTGTTAGTAAGTATTTCATATTTTTAATGTTCTGGAGCGTATTAAATAGGAAACATTATAGTTCACGGTAATAGCTAAATACTATTAAATTTTTTCCAGTAAAAGCAATTATGTGTTTTCAACTCACCCATCACGGATATCATATCCCTTTAGATTTGCGACAGCAGTTAGGGCAGTTCTCCATCCTTGCACCTTTTGCATCCCCTCAACATCATCCTGGTACCTTACTTCATGTTTGGCAAATGCTTCTGCAAAGCTCTCACTTTGGTATCGAACATGTGATGGATCCACATCATAGAAGATCGGTATGACTGTTTGTCCATTTTCTTCCTCCTTGCATTCCATGATCTTCACTAGTTCATTCAAGCACCACCTCGATGTAGCATAATTCCTTGAGAAAACGATGAGTGCAACTTGAGACTCTTCTATAGCTTTCAACAGTTCTTCTGGGATGGAATCGCCATGCTCTAGCCTTTTATCATCTTGAAAGGTGAATATTCCCCTATTTTTCAAACCTTCGTACAAGTGACCCGTAAATGTTCTCCGAGTGTCTTCACCTCTAAAACTTAGAAAGACATCATACTTCCATCGAGGACAATATTGTGAATCATTCGCAATAGAAGAAGAAGATGACATGGATTCAATTGTACATCTAAAAAAGAAAATACAAACTGTCTTTACAGATTGTAGATGAGGTAATAGAAAGAAAATGAAAGATTCTTAATGATCTACTCCACTATAGATTAGAATTATTAGGATTTTCTTCCAATTTAAATAGAAGGAACTAGGAAATTCCTTCAAAAAAGTAAAAGTGAATCAGATGGTCCTCTCCTTAAACAAATTTATGGATGAAAACAGTTTGCTTTTTTATAAAAAATTGTAAATTATGTTAATGGCTTTCTTTGTCACCAAAACAAACAACTTGACTTCAAAAAAGAAAAGAAAAAAACTATGGGTCCTAGTGAAAACAAAAGAAACAATTTTTGTTTTGGAAAAGAAGAATCATCAACTGCAATTAATTTAAAAAAAAAAAAAAAAGGAAGTATGTCGTATAAGTTGGAACATAGTGATAGTACTATTCCTCAATCTCATATATTTTTCATAAACATTTCCAACCAAAACATTGTATAATTTACTCAAACTCTATAAAATATACATCTTCAACCTTGGTACCTTTAAGTTAACAGCAGCAACAAGTTCAATTTAGTGCATTTTACTGAACAATAGCAATTATCAAACAAATTTATATACAAAAAAAAAAAAAGGAGTATGCACAAAATCAAGTAGAAAAAAAAAAGAACCAACTTAAAAAGAACAAGATCCACAACACCAGAAACGAGTGTTGCGTCGCTAGTTGCTCCGGTTCACCGGAGCTAGAAGCTCTTCGCCGGGACAGTGAAGAAGACAAAGTGGCTGACTGGTTTTGGGCTAAAAGGGAGGTGGGTCGGGTTTAATTTGGGGGCGGGTTGATTTAATTGGGTTGGGTTTTAATTTGGTGGAACTGGTAAGTGACGTGGACCTCTAATCTGATATTTGAAAATTGGTTATGTTCTCCATCAATACATAGTGGCACTTTGGGTAACGTTGTAACGGTACTGATATATGTGAGTCTAATTTATCACAAATAAAATGAATGAGTCATTTATGATAGTTGATAATACGTTTGACGGTTTGAGGTTTTCATTATATAAAATGTTAAATTTATGAATGGTCAAAACACTACCTTATCAATCCATTTTTGTGAATTTCATACATCTTTTTTTTTTTCCGATTTCATACATCAACTAGTTGTTACTTTTTTTTACATTAACTATCATCATCTATGTATTAAAATACATATTGAAACTGATTAGACCATCTACCAAAGTATTGGTCTTTGGTTCAATTTTGAAGTTTATCAATTTGATTTATTGGTTATCGATTTGTAGACGTACTAAACCATTAAAGATTAAAATATCAATTTAGCAGTTCAGTTATCGATTTAACCTTTAAGATTTCAAAAATCATTGAAAATAACTCAGAAAAAGGATGACAAGTCAAATGAACAATGCACATGAGTTGATATATTGTATTTTGCTCAAAAACAACTATTGTTACCTTGTAGAATAACCAAGAATTGAAACAGAATTCTCACATTATATTAAACAACTTACCTATGATAAACTTTTATGATTTGATGTAAATACAATGCGAGTACCCATTTCCTTGTAACTTTGCTAGCAAAATTCCTCAGAAAAACAATGAGAACATCCAATAATTCGATGCATTAATAATTTTCCAACATCACTCTTTCCATGAGCTACTTACAAATAATCATTACTTTATTAAGCTTTATATGATTAAATAAAACTTAATACTAGCTAATACAACTAATAATTAATAACTACTAAACTTTAGTAAATTAACTACATCTTTTTGCTAATATAAGGATTACATTAGACTTCATTTCTAAGCCTAAAGCCAATGTACAACTCCAATTCTAAAATAACAAACAAACAACATACTCCTATGACTAACCTCTACTACAATTTTTTTTATTTGTTCTTTTAAAATTGGAGTTGTTACTCTCATGAACTACTTAATCCACGTGCTAGATTTACCCATTATCAACGATTAATTCCTATTCACAAACTACTTCAACCATGTTGGTTCAGTAGTGGATCGATCGATTATGCTTCTTCAGTAGAATTTGATAGTGGTGGAGAAAGTATTTGAGCTCTACATCCCCATGGAAGAATAATTGTTCTACCACTTGAGGTACGTTCGATTCCTTGAAATAGTTCCCCTTTGGTTTGCTTGCTTATTTGTGATGTGAGACGACTTACTAATACTTCCAATGCTTCTTTCATCCATCCATTTTGGCATAGTTTTCTTGCTTCGCGCACATTCATCTACAATTTGGAAAAATACTTGTCAGCTAAGACGAAGATGTGATATTATTTATGTCACATGAGTATATTATTATTGCATACCCAAGTTCTTTCGCGAATCTCTTTCTCAGGCCAATAGTCTAGTTCCTCTGTTACGAACAGAGGAAACATATGTCCTTCATAGGCAGTGTCACCGGTTTTGTTCTCAAAGTACCATGTTCCAAGTTTGCACTGCAAAAGTAATCGAAAAACCAAAAGATTGAAACTTGTTACAATCATTTATTTGATGTAATAAACAAGTTAACGCGAAGATTTTGTTTCTTATTTTTCACATAAAAAGAGATCATGAGGGAGAACGAACCTCAACTTCACCTCGTACTCCGGCTTCCTCTATTGTCTCACGTTGTGCTGCATCCTCAATCGTTTCATCTTCTTCCCAACCTCCCTACCATAACAAGAAAAGGAATTTGTATTCAAAATCGAGACTTAGAAGAATGACATTTTACATTTCTCTCTTAACGAGTCGATATGATCTATAGTCACAAAAATGTCTATAATATGCTTTAAACTATAAGTTCGAGAAGTCTTTCTTTCTTCTGTTAAACATCATGTTCAGTCAAACATCGTCACGTAAGTAGACTTGGGAGTTGGGAAGGGGGGAGTATAGTAGCTACCTTTGGGAATAACAATCCTTTGCCTTTTCTTTGTGGACTTATTAGAAGAACTTCAAATGCATCTTCATCTACCAACGATAACTCGATGAAGTCTTTATATCTATAAGGTATACATCTGCGAAAAATACATGATCAAAGAAATCGATATAGTTAATAATTCATCAAAAAAATGTCTTTCCACATGAAAATCATACAATAAAGTCAAATCCATGTGATAACATTTTTTTAAAAATTGTACATCCATGTTCAGTAATAGTCTTTACTATTAAAATCTAGAAAATGGTATCAAATTATGCCATAACTATTCTTTAATTAAACATAAAAGAATGTCCTTTTTCCCAGGGGAAAAAAACAAGACATGTGATGAGTTGAATAAAGTTAGCCAAACACCACATGAATTTCTGATTTTTTTCAAGAAATCAAAAAAGAAAAATAGACAACATAGTTATGTTTTGCTTATAAGGTTCTGAATAAATTACTTGTTTGAGTCAAAGTACGTTACTCAGTTCTATCGAAGTCATAACTAATGATATATTGCCCTAAAGTACAAACACAAAAATCTTTAAAAGGAAAACTTTGTAAAATCCAAAGGACAAATTGCATTCAAAATATCAAAACTTTGATGCCAAAAATATGAAGAAAAAAAATCAACACATTTCTACAAAAAATGTGTAGAAAAAATCAACTCAAAAAGACAAGGGGGTAAATGTTGAATAAGTCAATTGCAATTTGGAATCATAGAGGAAGATGACCAATTGACCATCTCTTTTAGTTTTTCCTTGAAGTCAACTCTCCAAACCAAAATATTTCTTTAGAAAAAAAAATCATTGTTAACATTATTGTTTAAACAATGTTGTTCTAACCCAGAAATTAAATCATGAAAACAAAACATAAACATTTAGATTATCAATTAACCTGAAATGCAAAAGAAAACTAAGAAGGGGGAGGTATGACTTTCACGTTCGATCAAACCTAGTAATTTTGATCCAAACCATGCTATTCTCCTAAGAAATCCATTAAATAAGTAAAAGTCATTAATAAGTTTCAAATCATGACTCCGACTCAAGATGAAATTTTTGAACAAAAGGTTCACAAACTAACCAACATTTTCGACACGAAACATCGATATACACCTTAACCAACACAAAACATACAACAAACATCAAATTCTTAACTTATAATTTCACAACGAGTTCAGTTTAAATTCTAAATCCGTCTCTAAATCATTAATTAAGTTTCCAATCCCGACTCCACCTCACGGTGGGAATGAAACTTTTGAACAACAATTTCACAAACTAACCAACATTTTCAACACGAAACATCTATATACACCTCAACCAACACAAAAAATACCACAAACATCAAACTCTTAACTTATAATTTCAAATAACGAGTTCAATTTAAATTATGAATCCGTCTCTTAATAGTTACACGGGAGTACGTACCCTACAACTTGGCGACGACCCTTGTTGTAACGTTGCAAATGCCGTCCGGAGCGTGACACAAGAACCACCATATCCTTCAATTCCATGACTTCTTCTTGCTTAAAAATGATCTTTTTTGGTTCTTTTTTTGAACCAAAAAAGAAAATAATGACTAAAAAATAAACACTTTTTGAAATCAAACAAAACTAGGCTTGAAAAAAAATATCAAGAACAGAGAAAAAAAAATAGTTGAGATTTTTTTCTCTTTTTTTTTTCTATTGAAATGATTGGTTGTGTGTTATTAAGGGGAAAAAAACGGTTAACGATATATGAATAGAATTTTTCTTCAAAATGCTGGATTTTAAATGGTGCATTTTTGGGGTTGGCACATGTGGGACTAGATCGGCACGTGTAAACCGGTTCAGATACTGAATCCGGTTTTTTTGTAATTGTTGTACCGGTTTGATTTTT
>NW_026035558.1:0-486 GCF_019186545.1 Solanum stenotomum
AGTTCAAGTTCTAGTTCAAGTTCAAGTTGTAAGTTTAACTTCAAATTCTAAGTTTAAGTTCAAGTTCTAATTCAATACACTAATTAACAAATTCAATATTCAAATTTCAATTTCTAATTTCAACTTCAATTTCTAAATTCAAGTTCAAGTTCTAATTCTAAGTTCAAGTTCAAGTTCAAGTTCAAATTTCAACATCAAGTTCTAATTTCAAGTTCAAATTCTAAGTTCAAGTTGAAGTTCTAATTTCAAGTTCAAGTTCTAAGTTTAACTTCAAATTCTAAGTTCAAGTTCATGTTCATGTTCAAATTCTAAGTTCAACTTCAATAATAATTCAAAGTAGTCCTAAATTCAAAATTCAAACTAGTCTTGAAATCACAAATTCAAACTAGTCCTAAAATCCCAAAATCTAACGAGTGCTAAAATCTTAAATTCAAACAACTCCTTAAATACCCTAATTTAATCTAATCTTACAATTTCAAAATCGAA
>NW_026035559.1:0-452 GCF_019186545.1 Solanum stenotomum
TAGGTTTCTATACATATCAACTCTTAAAACACGTACATAAGAAAGGGTGGGTTCATTGTGATATTAAGCCTGCTAATGTTTTGGTCTTTGATAATGCTGAACGTGGTGGGATGCAAAAGTTAAAGTTGGCTGACTTCGGATTGTCGTTGAGAGTTCCCAAAGGAGTGGCATATATGACTGGAGCTACATTGAGCAATCGAGGGACTCTAATTCCAGAATCTTTGACCAGTGGTTTTCATGGCAGATATATGGTCGCTAGGCTGCACCATGATGACTGGGAGTCGCGTTTGGATCAGGCCAATCGATCCTATTTCGATTATACAGCTGGGTTCTAAACCAAAAAAGGGCATTTGAAAGCAGAGCAAGTATTAGTAGCATAACAAAAAAGCCTTTCTCGTCATTAATATTGTTAGTGAAAAACTTACAAGATAATAAAAATACAGGATTACAAT
>NW_026035560.1:0-4349 GCF_019186545.1 Solanum stenotomum
CTTTGGCATTCACCGTCGCACTATTGGGTGCCATGGTTTTTCCACACGGCCCGAGCCTTAGTATCAACACCCGAGTGATAATGCTTGCGCACACTCTGTTCCACGGGCATCTAAACCAACGGCAAGTAAAGTATTATCCTATCGCGCCTGTCATCCTTTCCGACATGTACCGTGCTTTGGGAAAATGCAAGGAAGGGAATCGTTACTTTCAGGGTTGCAACCTTCTTCTTCAGTGGTGGATAATGAGTCACTTGGTGAAGAGACACGGAACTCAAGAACTCCATACCCTCGATGAACATAATGCTCTTAAGAGTTTGAATGACATGTTGTTCTGGGCAGACTTGGAAAAAAGAAGAACTAGAGAAAGATGGACTCAAATTTTCTCTGAGTCGAGAGAAGAAAACATCCAATGGATGTTCGACCGTTTCATCTCGAAAGATGCCATAGTAAGGGGCGACAGACAACTTGTGCTTCCTCTGACAGGTATTCGAGGTATTCGCCCATATGCACCCATTCGGGTCTTGAGACAGTTTGGAAGAAGACAGACTACACCTCCAGAAGCATACTACCGTATCTATGTGTTCGACATCGGGGATGATAGAGTGCCTGAGGCTTCAGAGATGCTGAGAGAATGGAAAAGAGCAGTGCGTATGAACAAGGACACTATTGCCATAGATCGATTTAATGCGGGGTATGATGAAACTTACAAAGCTTGGTTGAAGCGCAATATACAGGGTATCTCCTTCTCAGTTCCGAACATTTACCGCAGTGTAGAGGACAAAGAGTCCAAAGCTTTGATAGAACTGAGAGAGGTAAGGAGAGAAGCCCAGGAAATGCACGAGGAATTTCTCCGAAAGCAAGAAGAGGATAAGTACGCCCTCGAGAGCGTAACTCAAGAACTAGAAAGCTTGAGAAGCGATTTGGGAAAGCTTAACTTATGGATTGGAGATAAGAAAAGCGGAATGTGCCTCGAAGACTGGGAAGAGAAAGGTCGTCGGAGTGAAGGATACTTGCTAATGATTCAATATAGGCTTCAACATCTCATGGCACAGAACAAGCGGAGCAGATCAGAGGCGGGGCCATCAGGAGCATCTTAGCAGATTTCACCCCTGCGTGGGTTTTTCTATATGTACTTGTTGTTATTTGCCCCTACGTGGGTTTGCCTTTCTTGTATTTTGGTACTCTTTTCAAATGACCCCTACGTGGGCTTGCCTTTCTTGTATTTTGGTACTCTTTTCAAATGACCCCTGCGTGGGCCTTTCCTTTGTGATTTTCGTTTATTCCCTACCTCCCTTGCTTATTTTCGCTTCTTGAACGTCATTTTATATGCGAAATTTGCTTTGGGGTAACAAAATGGTTCAATTCTACACATACATCTTTCAAATACGCTAGGCCTACCCTTGGCACAAAAGGGTCCCCTACTTGTTTAGGACACGCGATATATGCTTGTGTGCTTTAACTGTTTATGTGATATTGTTGCTTTGAATAATGATACTTTAGCCCACTCTTTTTCAAAAAATTTCCAAAAATCTCTACAATACCAAATACAAGTCACTATCAAAATGTCCGACCAAAATTCCATGAGTCTTGAGTTTTTCAGCCAGAAATAAAATCCTACCACCCAAATCCTAAAATATTACTCTATCATCTCAGGAAAGGTGAAATTGCCGCTAAGATGGAAAAAGGCAAGGGTATCGACATAGAGCTAACCGAAGAGGATTTGAGGATGGAGTTGCAGCGGCTCAGGCGAGAGATCAAAGAAACCAGAGAAAGGAGAATAAAAGTGGAGTTTGCCACCGCGGTCGCACAAGCAACAAATGCGGCACTAGACGCGGAATTGGCAGCAAAGATGACAAAATGTGTTGTTATAGATGAAGAGACAGCTGTTGTGCGCAAGAAGCGAGATGCCCTCAAAGAGATAACTGTGATGCTTCAGAAGCCACGTGGAAAGCACTCTTTCTTCAGCCGAGAGGCCACCAACAGTGATCCCAGAGGCACTAGACCTGAAGCTACTGAAGAAGATACTGGGGAGGAAATTCTCTATAGGCCTCCTCTTCAGGGACGATGTAAGGAAAGGAATGAGAAAACCACCCGTGAAGTATATGAGTTTACCCCCCCGTGATTAATTCGACGATCAGAAAAAGAATGGCTTGGGTAGAGACACATCTATCTTTAGGAGCTTTATTATCTGTTTTTCACTTTCCTTGTAATCACCAGAAACGAATGAATGAAAATGAAAATTTCCTTCGTATTCAAACTACGTAGGGCCTGAATTCTCCCTTTGGAGATACGTAGGCAGCCTTTCAAGGCCCGGCCCCTATCTTTTTCAAATTTTCTTTACCCTCTCTTTCATTTTACAAGGAAAACATTGAGTTCCGATCAACAGATGCTAGAAGATGCAGCAAGAAGACCTTAGCTCAACGCAATTTAGCCTATCTGAGTCACTAGCCACAAAATAAAACGAGCAATTTTCTGCTTGTTTAAAAAAAATAAAAATCAGTCCCCATTACTCGTGGGTTAACATGTTCTCAGACAAAACAACTTTTATGTGATTACCTGTTTCTATGTGATATCTTGCATTATTCATCCAGAACTAATACTGACAGATTTGCTTTTGAGTTGTTTTTCTCTACAGGTAGTTAGAACTGATCTGTGTTGATACGCTGGCCGATCATCCCTATTTTACCAGATCAAAAGGTCCTACAGATTCCTTCCCTAGTCAAAGTTCACAAAAGGGAAAAGCTGCAATGGGTGATAACAACGAAGAACCTGGCCTTACTGATGTCGTGGTGGCTCAGCCAGCCCTTGCAGATCAGAATGAACTGATCCTACGGTTGATGCAACAAATTGCTGAGATGAGGGTTGAGATGCAAAGAAAACAAGATTTGCCTCCTCCGATTTTTGCTGTCAACACTCAACGAGACGGAAGGCCTCCAGTTCAAATTCCCCCTCCTAACGTGGAACAAGCTCAGAACCCGCCTTCAAGTCCTGCTCGCAATCCCTCTATCATTGACCTTACCACCCAAAACCCCCATTACGCCTCAGCCTCTTACCAAACACCACCCCCTCCTCAAGATACCAACCACCAAGCACCACTCCCTTTCCCCAATGCAAACCACCAAACTGGCCTACCTCCTCAAAGCCAAAATATTAATCACCCGCACACTTCCCTCCATTACCAAAATCAACATACCAACCCCCAGAGTTTCCCTCAAAATTACCAAGCCACTCAAAATGCCCAAAGTCCATCCATTGCTCCACCCCTACCTCAGAAAGCTACTTTCCAAATACCAGTCCACAACGAGCATGACGCCCATGGTTCGGAGCTCGACCACTATGAGGAGAGGGAGAAAGAGTGGAGGTCAAAGGAAGAGACCGCCAAGATAGATATGAAGGAGGAAATCAGAAAAGCCATGAAAGAGTTGAACTGCATTCCTGAGATCGCCGGTTTGAGTTACGAAGACCTGTGCATTCATCCAAATTTGGACCTCCCGGAAGGGTTCAAGGTGCCAAAATTTGACATTTTCGGAGGAACGGGAAACCCCTTAGCACACCTGAGGGCCTACTGTGACCAACTCGTGGGAATTGGGAGAGACGAAGCTTTGTTAATGCGGCTTTTTAGCCGAAGTCTGAGCGGAGAGGCTCTAGAATGGTTTACGTCTCATGAGACGAAACAGTGGTCTAGCTGGAACGCTTTGGCTAAGGATTTCGTCGAACGATTCGCCTCCAATGTAGAGATCGTTCCTGATCGTTACTCCTTGGAGAAGATAAAGCAGAAGCCGACCGAAAGCTACAGGGAATTCGCATATAGATGGCGAAAGGAGGCAGCCAGAGTTAGACCTCCTATGTCAGAAAAAGAAATTGTCGAAGTGTTTGTGCGGGTGCAGGAGCCCGAATATTACGATAGAATCATGTTGCTCGTTGGAGCAAAATTTGCTGAGATAGTCAAGGTAGGTGAGACTATCGAGGACGGATTGAGAACCGGGAAGATTGCCCGTGTAGCTGCCTCGCCCGGATCTTCGGGCTTGTTGAAGAAGAAAAGAGAGGACGTGTCCTCTATCTCTTATGAGGGGAGGAAGACCCCGAAGAAGTCATCATCATACCAAGGTCGCTCTCGACCTTCACAGAGTTTGTACCCGGCTTGTTACGCACAGGCTGATTACCAAATTACCCCTCCCACCAGTTACCAAAACGCTCCTCCTCCCAGTTATCAAAATACTCCCCCGCCTAACTACCAAACTCCCCCCCACTATCTATCAAACTCCTCCTCCAGTTTACCATACTCCATCTCATCATTACCGAAATGTCGCCCCCAACTGTGCCAACGTTCAGACGAATTACCAAATGCC
>NW_026035560.1:7851-11278 GCF_019186545.1 Solanum stenotomum
AGTTGATGAGAAGTATGAACCGCTCAAGACTTATTTTCCTGACGAGGAAGTTTCATTCGTG
The DNA here is from genome assembly GCF_019186545.1 of Solanum stenotomum. Taxonomy (NCBI): domain Eukaryota; kingdom Viridiplantae; phylum Streptophyta; class Magnoliopsida; order Solanales; family Solanaceae; genus Solanum; species Solanum stenotomum. Next base: position 7,913 of record NW_026035560.1, read on the forward strand.
GGCGAAGATATTTCTGAAGCATACCCCGGATGGAGAGTATTCTTTGATGGAGCGGCGAATCATCAAGGGAAAGGAATCGGAGCGGTCTTAGTGTCAAAAACCGGTCAACACTATCCAATGGCGGCTAAACTCCGATTTGAATGCACGAACAACATGGCTGAGTATGAAGCTTGCGTCTTCGGTCTGAAGATGGCAATTAATATGAATGTTCATGAGCTTCTGGTTATTGGAGACTCAGACTTACTGATTCATCAGGTTCAAGGAGAATGGGCGGTGAAGAATCCAAAGATCACACCGTATGTGCAGTGTATACGAAAGTTGTGTAAGAGATTTCGCAAGATTGAGTTCAGGCATACTCCCAGGACGCAGAATGAGTTGGCCGATGCTCTTGCCACCATCGTGTCAATGATTAAGCATCCAGATACAAGTTATATTGATCCAGTGGATATAAAAGTAAAATAACAGCCTGTCCATTGTTCACATGTTGAAGCGGAGTCAGATGGTTTGCCTTGGTATTTTGACATCAAGAAGTATTTAGAGGACGAGACTTATCCTGAGAATGCAACGTTCAACCAGAAAAAGTCGATACGCCGTATGACTCTCAATTTCTTTGCAAGTGGGGAAATCCTTTATAGGAGAACTCCAGATTTAGGTCTTCTCAGATGCGTGGATGCTAGTGAAGCTGCAAAGCTTCTTGAACAGATACATGCCGGAGTTTGTGGTACTCACATGAATGAGCTCACTTTGGCAAGGAAGATCCTTCAAGCCGGCTATTTTTGGATGACTATGGAACATGATTGTTGCAAGTTTGTGCAAAAATGTCATAAATGTCAAGTGCATGGTGATTTGATTCGAGTGCCGCCTCACGAACTTAATGCCATGAGTTCACCTTGACCATTTGTAGCTTGGGGCATGGATGTCATTGGTCCAATAGAGTCAGCGGCCTCTAACGGGCACAAATTCATCTTGGTTTCCATTGACTACTTCACCAAATGGGTGGAAGCAGCTTCGTATAAGTCGGTGACCAAGAAGGTTGTAGCTGATTTTGTTCGCAACAATTTGATATGTAGGTTCGGAGTTTCAGAATCCATCATTACTGATAATGAAGCGAATCTCAACAGTCACTTGATGAGAGAGATATGTGAACAATTCAAGATTACTCACCGAAACTCAACCGCCTATGGTCCCCAAATGAATGGAGCTGTAGAAGCTGCCAATAAGAACATAAAGAAGATTTTGAGGAAAATGATTGATAATCGCAGAGGTTGGCACGAGATGTTGCCATATGCTTTGTTGGGTTACCAAACGACTGTCAGGACATCATTTGGAGCTACTCCATATCTGCTAGTATACGGAACAGAAGCAGTTATACCTGCGGAAGTTGAAATACCTTTATTGAGAATCATCCAAGAAGCTGAATTGAGTAATGCTGAATGGGTTCGCGAGCGGATTGATCAGTTAACATTGATTGATGAGAAGAGAATGGTTGCTGTGTGTCATGGACAACTATATCGACAGAGGATGATTCGTGCTTTCCACAAGAAGGTAAGAGCCAGAATGTTTGAGGTTGGTCAATTGGTCCTTAAACGCATTTTCCCTCACCAAGATGAGTACAAAGGGAAATTTGCACCGAATTGGCAGGGACCCTACATGGTTCGCAAAGTGTTATCTGGAGGTGCCTTGGTCCTGTCGGAGATGGATGGCACCGAATGGACGAAACCAAGCAATTCAGATGTTGTCAAGAGATACTATGTGTGAAATTTTAGTTTGTACTTCTGTCATTTCTTTGTAATCATTCTATTTGCTTGTAATTGCTTTGTTTAGAATCCATCCCTATGTAATGAACTACGTCTGACCTGAATTCTCAAAAATGAGATACGTAGGCGGCCTATGTCGGCCTCGATCACTCCTTTATCCCCTTTTAATGCTTCCTTTTGTATTTGAACTACGTTTGACCTGAATTCTCAAGAATGAGATACGTAGGCGGCCTATGTCGGCCTCGGTCAGTTTCATTGTAAAATTCTTATTTTTGCTAATCCTTGAGGGGAACTACGTTGGACCTGATTCCTGCCTCAACGGGATACGTAGGCGCCACAAGGGCTCGGTCATATTTCCCATAAGGATTTCTATTTCTCTTCACAATAGAAACTAGGACAGAATTTTTGAGAGGGACTCAAAAATTCTCGAGGAAAAGATCTTTCCAACAAAGTCAAGACTAAAGTCACTTTGAGATTTCCAACTGGGACAGAATTTTTTGAGAATATCTCAAAAATTCCGTGATTTGCTCACCAACGACTGAAGACAAACCAAGACGGTTAACTGGGACGGAAATTTTGAGATGGCCTCAAAATTTCAACCGGGTCTATCGCCAGTTTAGAACAACTTCGAATACTTCCCAACAAGTAATCAGATAGATCCCAAAACATCAACTCCAAATGGCGTTCACTAAGCTTGGCGTGACATGACACTTGGCAGTGACATTTTCCAAATGCTACTTTTAGAAAATCTATTTTTTCTTAAAACTTTTCCTACATGTTTCAATTATTTTTGCATAAAAATATTTTGTCTTATCTATCAAGAAGCGGGAGATCGGAGAAATCAACCGAAGATAGCAAAACAAGGAGCAGACAACCGAAGAGACCGACACAGATCAGTTCGCTCTTAAACTAACAATTTTTCTGTGGATACAGGCTTATAGGTTTGCCTCAAAATCAACATATTCCTCCATTTAATGGACATGGAGAAGTCGAAAGGGCGAAGAGCTCCCCAAATTGACAACTTTTCTGTGAATGCAGGAAATATTTCATGCTTCTTATACCAAGAATTGGTAATATGAGTAGCATTAATTCATTCAAATTCTCCGCAAGGCAAGGTTCATAACGAACATGCAATTATGTTCGGAGATGGGAGAAATGAAAACCTTGAAAAGAGAAATATTATTATATTCCAGCAACTAAAAATACCTGGAAGATATCTATATGCATTATATTATCAGATATGATAATATTCTTACCTGAAGGCTATTTATATTGTGTTGTCGAATGAGACGATATCACTACCCGGAGGGTCATTTATATTGTATTGTCAAATGAGATGATACCACTACTCCGAGGGTCATTTTATTTCGTATTGTCGAATGAGACGATACCACTACTCGGAGAGTCATTTATATCGTATTGTCAAACGAGATGATACCATTACTCCGAGGGTCATTTTTATTCGTATTGTCGAATGAGACGATACCACTACCCGGAGGGTCATTTATATCGTATTGTCAAAAGATATGATACCATTACTCCGAGGGTCATGTGTATTATATTGTCGATTCAGACGATACAGCCATCCCAAAAGATACCTAGAAGATCA
>NW_026035561.1:0-382 GCF_019186545.1 Solanum stenotomum
ATATGTTTTAAAAACATAAGAGCCAGTATATTTTTGGGAGTAATATCGAGCACCGAATTGGGGGAGCGTTCAAAGAACCCATAGCCCCCATAGAACCATGTTAGCCACCATGGGTAGAAAAGGATCATACTTTTTAGATGAATCCTTTTCAGATTAGACTAGTGGATCTATTAGGCAGTTCAGGTCTTATACCTTTGGCCGGGTATAAGATGCTCTGGCAGCGTGAGGTCGATCGCTGTATCATCACTATAGCTCTTATGTGATGGTTGTCGGTTAGAGAAACTCCCACAGCAGTTATTGTATTTTCATACACAGAAAGTATTATATTTTATATACATCAGTTCATTGTATTTTTATATACATTTCAGGTTTATTGTATCTT
>NW_026035562.1:0-443 GCF_019186545.1 Solanum stenotomum
AAATTTATACATATTATAACATACTCAGAAATAAGTTTAAGTAAGAAAAAAAGCAGAAATAATGAAAAATCAAATAGAATTTTTAGGAATACAAATAGATAAGAATGGTATAAAAATGCAAAACCATATAGTACAAAAAATAATAAATTCTGAAGAACAGATAGATACGAAAAAGAAATTACAATCATTTTTAGGATTGGTAAATCAGGTAAGAGAATATATACCTAATTTAGCAGAAAATCTAAAACCTTTGCACAAAAAACTAAAGAAGGATGTAGAATATTATTTTGATAAAAAGGATCAAGAACAAATACAAAAAATAAAATCATTATGTAAAAAATTACCTAAATTATATTTTCCAGATGAAAATAAAAAATTTATATACATAGTAGAATCAGACGCTAGTGAAATAAGCTATGGAGGAATACTAAAATATAAATATG
>NW_026035563.1:0-813 GCF_019186545.1 Solanum stenotomum
TAGGAAAGCTAGACTTATGAAAAGGCACTATTTCTTAGTTCTGCCGATTCAAGTCTTGGCCTAGAATTCCTCTTTTAGCATTTATAGAAAGGGCACCATTTCTTAGTTCTAGCCCACTTCACACATTCATGCATTCAAGACTTTAAGTAACAATGAGGGACACTTTAGTCTACCAACCAAGTCACAACATTTTCATTTAAGGATACTTCATAATCCAACATTTTTTCATATATACATCATGAGGAAAAATCATACTTTAAATCACAATGCTATCCACTTTACATAGGATCATCACAAGATTACATAAACTCATTCACATCATATGTAATGACCCTCTTGGTCATTTTTGTGTCTTGACTTCTGTGTGTCGTTTAGAGCGTTTCTGTAGCGACCCCAAGTCATTTACGACTTGCTGGGACTGACAGTTCGGTCACCTGGTCGTTCGTTTGGTCTTGGTGCGAGTTTTTGTGTTTTGGAGCTTTTGAACCTTGAATGGTCAATTTCGATCAAAAGTTCATGAAGATGATATCGGAATCCAATTCTGGCGATTTCATCAGCTCCGGAAGGGTCATTTTAGGCTAGTAGCATGGTCGACATGACTCCCGAGGTTTTCAGTGTGAGTCAGTGCAATTAGGCGTTTTAGCCTTTGAATTTTGGCTTAAGTTTGACTTTGGTCAACATTTTGAGTAAACGCGCTCGGATGAGAATTCCGTCAGTGCGGTTAGCTCCGGAATGTTGAGTTTGGTCTAGATTGACCCTTCTTTTGTGTCCCGAGGGTTCTGATTTCTTTTCGAGCCCTTTTGTGGGTTTTGG
>NW_026035564.1:0-760 GCF_019186545.1 Solanum stenotomum
TAAACTTATTAAAAACGAAAAAAAATATTTATGTCTGTTTTTTCAATATCTATCTATTTATAACTATTTTTTATAAACATGTGAACGAAAGTAAAAATAAAATAAAATAAAAAAGAATCGCACACAATTGAAATTTTTTTTTCAAAAATACATATGTAAAATATTTAAATTTGTATTACTTTTATAGTATTAAACTTCTTTATCCTATTAATTTAAAAATTAAATATATTAATTATTTTTATATAATTAGTTTAAAAAATTTAAAATCCTAATATTATCTATGATTGTTAAGTTATATGTATTACAAAATAATAAAATCTACATGATATTTATAAAAAAGGTTAAACAAAACAAAATAAAAATCTATAAAATAAAAAATAGGCTCATAATAAATCAAAGGAATAGAAGATAACCCGTTCTTTTCTTTTTAATTTATAAAATTATATTTGAGGAGTGAGAATATTAGAATAATATTTGGTGTCTTTGAGAAACACATCTTTACTTTATTAGGATAAAATTTTGTAAGTATCAAGTGTTCATTATTTGAAATCAAAGCATAGTATATTATTACACATGCACTTATGTTAATAATAATTCATATTATTCATAGTAATTTTTAAATTGAAAAATTATTATATTTTAAAATATCCACGCAACGCGTGGGTACGTATGCTAGTATATATAATAGGAGAAGTGAAAATGCCTACGTGTCAGCACCACAAAATTCAGAATTTATTAATTAATAAAATTATTTTAAAAT
>NW_026035565.1:0-988 GCF_019186545.1 Solanum stenotomum
GGATTTTGGGTTTAGGATTTAGAGTTTACGGCTTAGGGTTTAGGTTTAGTGTTTATGATTTAGGGTTTAGGTTTAGTCTTTAGGATTTAGGGTTTAGGGTTAGTCTTTAGGATTTAGGGTTTACGGTTTAGGGTTTATGCTTTAGGGTTTTGGGTTTACAGTTTAGGGTTTAGGGTACAGGGTCTAGTGTTTTGGGTTTCATTTTTAGGATTTAAGGTATATGGTTTAGGGTTTAAGGTTTAGGATTTAGGATTTAGAGTTTAGGGTTTAGGATTTACGGTTTAAGATTTGTAGTTTAGGTTAGGGTTGAAGGTTTAAGGTTTCGAGTTTAGAGTTTAAGATTTAACTTTTAGGATTAGGGTTTAGGGATTATGGTTATGGGTTTAAGGTTTAGGGTTTAGGTTTTAGGGTTTAGGGTTTATGGTTTAGGTTTCATAGTTTATGGTTAAGGGGTTTAAGGTTTAGGGTTTGGGGTTTAGTGTTTAGGGTTTATGGATTAGAGTTTAAGGTTGAGGGTTTAGGGTTTAGGTTTTATGGTTTAGGCTTAAGGGTTTTGGGTTTTGGGTTTATGGTTTAGGGTTTACGGTTTAGGGGTAAGGGATTAGAGGTTAGAGGTTAGGGTTTAGGGTTTAGGTTTTTTGGTTTAGGGTTAAGGGTTTTGGGTTTAGGGTTTAGGGTTTAGTGTTTAGGGTTTAGGGTTTGTGGTTTACGGTTTAGGGTTAGAGTTTAGGATTAGGGCTTGGGGGTTAGCGTTTATGGTTTAGGTTTCATAGTTTATGGTTAAGGGGTTTAAAGTTTAGGATTTAGTGTTTAGAGTTTAGGGTTTATGGTTTAGAGTTTAAGGTTGAGGGTTTAGGGTTAAGGGTTTAGGGTTTAGGGGTTAGGGTATAGGGTTTATGGTTTAGGGTTAGGGTTCGGGGTTAGGGTTTAGGGTTTAAGGTTTAGGGTTTAGGGTTTATAGTTAAGGGTTTAATGTTTAGGGTTTAGG
>NW_026035566.1:0-987 GCF_019186545.1 Solanum stenotomum
AACTATGGAAATTACAATCGAGAGGGTCCCTATGTCCGAGATGGGAACTTCAATCGCGACAACAACTACAATAGGAATAGCTATGGCAACAGAAACGATCAGGTTGGACCCTATGTTCCCCCTCAAAATTGGGAATATGGTGCTAGGGAAGTTGGAGGTAATATGATGCGTATTGAAGATATGCTGCAGAAGATGATGAGAAGGTTTGATGTTACTGATGAGAATGTGATGGAGATGAGAAACGACTTATCTGGTATTGGTCAAAAGGTTGATGCCTATGCAGTGTCAATAAAGCATCTAGAGCAGCAGATGACGCAGTTATCTACTACAGTGAACCCGCGTCAACCTGGCACTCTTCCAAGCAACACCATCCAGAATCCAAAAGAATGATGGACATTGTATGGCAATTACCACTCGAGGAGGTAAGCAAACCATAGATCCACCTATACCGTCTGTGGTGGAAGTTGAGAATAGAAAAGATGATGATGTGGTGAAAGTTAGAGAGGAGTCAGAGGTTGTGACAGAACAAGAAGTGGAGATACCTCAGAAAGTGGTTCCCATACCTAGACCTCCACCACCTTTTCCACAGAGGTTAGTGAAGAAGACTGAAGATGGTAAATATCGCAGTTTTATCACTATGTTGAAGCAACTTTCTATCAATGTTCCTTTGATAGAAGCCTTGGAGCAAATGCTTGGATATGCAAAATTCATGAAAGACATGGTGACAAAGAAAAGGTCTGTGAGTTTCGAAGATGATGATAGATTGTAGCATTGTAGTGCTATTGCTACAAGATCTTTGGTGCAGAAGAAGGAAGACCCTGGTGCTTTCACGATCCCATGTACTATAGGGTTATTACACTTTGCTAAGGCATTGTGTGATCTTGGTGCTAGCATCAACCTCATGCCTTTATCTATTTACAAGAAGTTGGGTCTAGGGGGATCCAAAGCCCACTGCAATAAGGTTACTGATGGCTGATCGGACTGTGA
>NW_026035567.1:0-274 GCF_019186545.1 Solanum stenotomum
TTTCTACTATAGCAGCGCCTTTGACGCGATTGACTCGCCAGGATGTTCCCTTTGTTTGGTCAGAGGAGTGTGAGGCGAGCTTTTTGAGGCTCAAGGAGTTATTGACCACCGCTCCTATATTGACTCTTCCAGTTGAGGGCGAGGGCTTCACGGTATATTGTGACACATCCAGCATTGGTTTGGGTTGTGTACTGATGCAGCAGGGCTACGTTATTGCTTATATGTCGAGGCAGCTTAAGATTCATAAGCGCAACTACCCTACTTATGACTTAGA
>NW_026035568.1:0-380 GCF_019186545.1 Solanum stenotomum
TTGCAACCTTTATTAAACAACGGTGGGATGATGTGGATCACATATTTAATCAAGGACATGTTGTAGCTCATATCTAGAAATTCTTTTCAAGTACTATGGGTGTTACTTTCTAGCAGACCTCATTGAGCAGCAGGTTATTGAATTGGTGTGATATCCAAGGAAAAAAAGAAGCTCACAAGACCCTTATTCAGACAATTCCCATAATGGCATGTTGGAACTTATGGAACAATAGATGCTCAGCAAAGTATGGGGATAAGAAATACAGCATCAGCAGAGTCAAGTTCATAGTCCTAAAAGACATCCTCCATCTACTCAACTCTATTTTTCCATACATCTAGTGGCCTCTAAAATGGCGAGAAGTGGTGGACAAAATTGAAAAT
>NW_026035569.1:0-369 GCF_019186545.1 Solanum stenotomum
GATTAGATACGAGAATAGAAAAAAAAGAGACTTTGAAAAAACTAATAATTAAAAAACTGTATTAAAATACAATTCATTTCTACTTATATCTACCTTTACTTTTCATTTCATGCTTTACTTTATTTTATTAGAAGAAAATTTTTAATTTATATTATTGATTTTGTAAGGATATATATGGAATTATGGATGTATGTTATTATTTCGATTAAATTTCAGTAAGTTTATTTCTAAATTTATAAATAGTTTTATGGCCGCGCGAAGCGCGAAAATGTTCACTAGTTTTAAAATAACCACAAAACAAGCTTTGTTAGTACAAATAATATATAGGATATGAAGTATATCATGCAACCGAAAAATTACTAGGAAAAT
>NW_026035570.1:0-1315 GCF_019186545.1 Solanum stenotomum
CTGACCTCGAGGTTATGCCAGAGCTACAACATCAGCCCAAAAGCGAGAGCAAACTCTGGAGCTGGTGATATAGCCAACAGCAGCTCCAGCACAGCACCAACCGATGGGCCCGGGACCAGCCCAGCCACCGTCCGAGCCTGTGGCAGCTCCAGGTATACAGGCGATGCTCGTACAGATACTAGCTGCCATTGGGGTTATGCAGCAGGCCCCAGCTCCAGCCGTTCCAGTACCGCAGCGCCAGCCTGTACAAGCGGCACCGGTTGTTCAGCAGCTAGCGGCACCGGTTGATCAGCCTGACAATTTGGAGGGCGTTATGCCACTTTGGGAGCAGAAGATGCTCAGGGTGTTCCTTAGACTATCACCGCCGAGGTTTTCTGGGATTGTGGGTGAGGATGCCCACGAGTTTTTACTTACTTGCCACGAGCGGCTACAGACTTTGGGTTTAGTGGAGTCGAGAGGAGGAGACTTCACCGCTTACCAGCTAGAAGGTCCCACCAGGCAGTGCTGGCGTACATACTTAGAGACCAGGCCAGCTGGGTCTCCACCGGTCACATGGACTAAGTTTTAAGAAGCCTTCTTGGCCCGATTTATTCTGAGGACCATCAGAGATCAATTTTCTTGCTTAGAGAAGGGCTCCATGATAGTTTTAGAATATGAGGCCTAATTCCACGAGCTCTCCAGGCATGCCGCCATGATATAACTTACTGAGGAGGAGAGGGTTCCTTGATTTGTTCGGGGTTTGAGACAATAGTTGCGGATAGAGACTCAGTCTTTAGTCTCAGCGGGCCGCTCATTTCTGGATGTAGTGGACCATGTCCGCATTATTGAGCATCTCCGTCGCGAGCCCCAAGGAGGCAGCGACAAGAGAGCTAGACAGGATGATAGCCATGATAGGCGTCGTTTCAGACCCCGAGAGTCTTATGATAGATCTCAGCAGAGGTTTCAGTCGGGTCAATCTAGTCGCCCCTTCCAGGCCTCTCTCCAGACATCGGAAGGTGATCAGCACCGCCATATTGGTTTTAGTGCCGGTCCAAGTCGGGCCCGAGGTAGTTAATAGATGTGTTCTTCTGGCCTGGGTAGCCGACCTCCAGCTCTTAGTCGATAGTCCCTGGGGTGCTATGAGTGTGGGGAGTTAGATCATTGGGCCCGGGAATGTCCCCATCGCACGTTAGCCTTACCCGCTCCATAGGCAACTAGGCATGCGACAACGCCAGCACCTTCAGCTAGAGGCGTAGGCCAGGAACAGGACCGCAGGGGTGTTCACCATGGTATACGGGGTGGTCCCTAAAGAGGCAGGTTAGGGGGCAGAGCCGAT
>NW_026035571.1:0-502 GCF_019186545.1 Solanum stenotomum
GCTACAGCTGCTGATATGAGATGGCATCATGAGCATACACACGACGAAGGGGTAATGCGTCATCCATCAGACTCTGATGCTTGGAAACACTTCAATGAAACTCATACCTTTTTTGCCAATGAACCAAGAAATGTAAGATTGGGGTTATGTACGGATGGTTTCCAACCATTCAGTCAGACTGGGAGGAAATACTCTTCGTGGCCAGTGATTGTAACTCCATATAATTTACCTCCAGGAATGTGCATGAAGGAAGCGTATATGTTCTTAACTGTCATTATTCCAGGGCCAAACAATCCCAAACATAAAATTGATGTTTATCTGCAACCTCTAATAAAGGAGTTGACCTTGTTGTGGGAGACAGGTGTAGAAGCATTTGACATTTCAAAAAAGCAAAACTTTCAACTAAGGGCAGCTTTGATGTGGACTATAAGTGACTTTCCAGCATATTCTATGTTATCAGGATGGAGTACTGCGGGCAAGTTAGCTTGTCCTTATTGTATGG
>NW_026035572.1:0-502 GCF_019186545.1 Solanum stenotomum
ACGTTAAATCTGTCTCTTTTGGTGTGTTTATCGTTTGTCTTCTTACTCATAGTCTTTCGAGGTTTGCTTTGCTAGCTTCCGCGTTACACCTGCTTATTTCGGTCCTAACAAGTGGTATCAGAGCCTCTACGAACTTGGTAGAGAATTAAAGAGCTTCCGCTGCCGGCGGGTGGCACCCATATATGCTGCCCGTCTGGCCAATGATTATGTTAGCAAAAGTTGGGTCACCGTGTATCTATATGGTGACTATTTTCTCACATCTAATTTGTGTAGCACCGTGCCATCATTCCGGTGACTACTTTCTTATATCTAATTTGTGTAGCACCGTGCCATCATTCCGGTGACTACTTTTTCATATTTAATTTTTGTAGCACCGTGCCATCATTCTGGTGTCTACTTTTTTGTGTAGCACTGTGTCATCATTCCAGTGACTACTTTTTCATATATAATTTTGTAGCATCGTGACATCCTTCTGGTGACTACCTTTTTTTTTGCATATCTA
>NW_026035573.1:0-579 GCF_019186545.1 Solanum stenotomum
TGATGATCGGAGGAGGTGCTTTCCTTGGTAATCTTGTTACACCCCAGATGTTGTTCATAGAGATCAAAAGCAAGATGAAATATCAAAATCTATTCATATTTGTAGAGAACCTGCACATTTTTGTAGCCTTAAAGAATTGCAGTTCAGTATTGACATTAGATAGAGCAACAGAGAGGTTCAGTTGAAGAGATTTATGGCATGGCTCATCCTTGTCCCTTTTCTAGCTTGTTGCAATTTTTATTTGTTCATTTGTACTAAGATATTCAGTTTGCCATGACAAGTTAGAGCAATTTACTATCTCTAATTAATTGAATCTGTGATTTATTATTTTTGCAAGTGTTTAAGTTCTCTTGGACAGCTTGATCTTGCATAAACAATCTCTTCTTTTTTCCTTATTATGCTATGTAAATTTAGAGTTTAGTGGAAGTTTTTAAATAGAAATAAAACAGAACTTAATAGAACAGCTACATACTTTGGATTATCTGCATCAATTAAATGAGTAATAGCTTCCCTCTGTCTATCAACTCATGAGCAATACAAAACTTTAAAATGATGAAACAGAGAGACCTACTCAAGGGA
>NW_026035574.1:0-279 GCF_019186545.1 Solanum stenotomum
ACTGCCGTGTTCTTCTTCAATTATATTCTCGTTCTTTTTTTTTTGGTCTTTTTAATAGTACTTATCTCTAAATTACATATTTTTTTTTGCTATATTAGTAAGTATTCCTTCACTTTTTATAGCTACTTTATCAATATTGAACTTATTTGAACAAATTTATAACTTATGACTTATTTCAAACAAGACTCATATGTAGTGTGTGAGTCAACATGTCGTATAACAGAAAATGAGGAATTAGTTTTTTTTTTGGATATAGTTTTGAAATATTTAATTAATCTT
>NW_026035575.1:0-889 GCF_019186545.1 Solanum stenotomum
ATAAATTACTTGGGGTCGCTATAGGAACTCTCTAAACAACACACAGAAGGTAAGACACAGAAATGACCATGAGGGTCATTACAATATCCACTACTAAAAAGGACTTTCGTCCGCGAAAGAAAGGATCAAGAAGTACCTGAAGGCTCAAACAAGCCGGCGAAACTGCTCTCGCATCTTCTGCTCGATCTCCCAGGTAGCCTCTTCAACTGGACGATGCCTCCAACGGACCTTAACAACAGGAATGGCTCTCGAGCGCTATCTCCTCACATCTCTGGCTAGAATGGAAACTGGCTCCTCTACAAATGTCAAACGATCATCCAACTCGACTGCATCATACTGGAGCACATGGGACTCATCAGGAACATACCGTCGCAACATCGAAACATGAAACACTGGGTGGATGGCTGAAAATACTAGAGGTAGGGCCAACTCATAAGCAACCTCTCCAACTGTCCGGAGTATCTCAAAAGGCCCAATGTACCTGGGGCTAAGCTTACCCCGCCTCCCAAACCTCATCACGCCTTTCATGGGCGACACACGGAGGAATACCCGATCACCAACAGAGAATCTTAAAGGTCGACATCTCTGATTCGGATAACTCTGGTGCCTACTCTAAGCCGTCCTGAGCCTATCCTGAATCACCCTCACCTGATCCAAGGCCTCCTGAAGCAAATCTGTACCACGCGGCCTAGGCTCCTTAGACTCAAACCAACCAACAGGAGAGCGACAACGCCTACCATATAAGGCCTTAAACGGGGCCATCTGAATACTAGAGTGGTAGCTGTTGTTGTACGCAAACTCCGCCAAAGGCAAAAGCTGGTCCCACTGACCTCTAAAATCCATAACACAGGCCCGCAACATTTCCTCAAGGACCTGAATAGTACGCTCT
>NW_026035576.1:0-665 GCF_019186545.1 Solanum stenotomum
AAATAATCGTAATCAGAAAATGATTGATAAAGTAGTCTGTAAAAAGCGACAATTCAATAGAAAGAAAATATGCTCTATTTGGTGGCATAATGATACCACAAATATAGTCTAACTAGTTATTAAACAAAAAAAAAAAAAAAATAGAATCTGATGTCATGGACAATTACTCACCCCTCAAATTATTAAAGCTATCAAAGGGAGTCGTGGATTCCTTGTATGGCATCATTGATATACAAATATCAGTCCCTTTTGAGTGAGCTTTAGCAACTAGTGTAACATATAATTTAAGGTGTGTTTCTCAAATTTATGAATGATAGTTTAGGTGTGTTTCTCACTCTCCTAATAGTTTAGGTGGGAAAGTAGTCAAACAATTTTATAGTTTAGGTGTGTTTTGATATTTTATTCCACAAAAAAAGAAGAAGCTATGTGGACGAAAATCAAGGCCACACGCGCGCAAAAGAGTGTGTACACACACATTTGGTCCAGTCAGCACAGAGGTGTGTTTTTCAAACTAAAGTGTAATAGTTTAGGTGTGTTTCTCACACTTTCAATAGTTTGGGTATGAAACTCAAAAAAAAGGTATAGTTTAGGTGTGTTTTAACCACTTATCTCTTTTGAAAATTCGAAACAACTTCAGTTGTGCTTTTACGTCTTTTCTCTTATAA
>NW_026035577.1:0-350 GCF_019186545.1 Solanum stenotomum
CCTTCACCGTTGAGTCCGAAATATCGTTCCCAATCAGATTCCATATAAGGTTTGTATTTTTCCGACTCCGACCGAGTCCGAAACATTGAAATTTAAGTTTGAAGGGTTGTAGAATTTTGACGCGGTGGTGACGTGGCAGAGCCACGTGACGCCACGTGGCAGAGGAGTGGAAATCTGGAAATTTCCAGAATTTAGGACGAATTTCGTCCATTTTTTTCCTTCAACTTCAACTTAAGATTGCTCCTTCATTTTGAGTCCAAATTAGGTGCTTCAAAAGGCAAACTTCAAGAGAATTTCGAGGGGAATCTAGTGGTGGTCTCTAAAATGCGAGGGGAGGCTTCATTTGAGGT
>NW_026035578.1:0-77 GCF_019186545.1 Solanum stenotomum
GTGAATTTTTAAGAAGATAATGAAATAATGGAAAGTTTTTCTTTTTGTCTTCTTGAGTGTAGTCCGTTTTTTTTTTT
>NW_026035578.1:171-266 GCF_019186545.1 Solanum stenotomum
GTGGGGGGGATTAGTGGGGTAGTGGAGGAGTATGTGGGGTGAGGGTAGGTGTAGTGGGGTAGTGAGATAGTGTGGGTAGTTTAGGTTATTATATT
>NW_026035579.1:0-805 GCF_019186545.1 Solanum stenotomum
ACAGCCCAGAGTAGACATCAGAGTTATGTAGACCGTAGGCGTCGACTGTTGAAATTTGTTGTTGGTGATAGAGTATTCCTCCATGTGTCGCCCATGAAGGGTGTAATGAGATTTGGGAGGCGGGGCAAGCTTAGCCCCAGGTATATAGGTCCTTTTGAGATATTGAGGACAGTTGGGGAGGTCGCATATGAGTTAGCTTTGCCCCCGGCCTTTTCAGCTATTCACCCAGTTTTTCATGTTTCGATGTTGCGCCGGTATGTTCCAGATGAGTCCCATGTGATTCAGTATGATGCAGTTGACTTGGATGACAGTTTGAGATACATTGAGGAGCCAGTTGCTATTTTGGCCAGAGATGTCAGACGGTTGCGTTCCAGAGCCATTCCTGTGGTTAAGGTCCATTGGATACATCGTCCAGTTGAGGAGGCTACCTGGGAGATTGAGCATGAGATACGGGCACAGTTCCCTGGCTTATTTGAGCATTCAGGTACTTCTTGACTCTTACTTTCGCAAACGAAAGTTCTTTTAGTAGTGGATATTGTAATGACCCTCCAGGTCATTTTTTAATTAAAGAATTCTTTCCCTCGTATAGAGCATTCCTGTAGCGACCCCAAGTCATTTATGACTTGCTGGCACTGACTGTTCGGTCGCCTGGTCGTTCGTTTGGGTTTTAGGCCCGTTTCCCTGTTTTGGAGATTTTTATAACTTGAAAAGTTGACTTTGGTCAACCTTCTTGGAAGACGTGCTCAGATGAAAATTCTGACAGCTAGGTTAGCTTCAGAAGATTGATTTTGGTCTAGAACGACCC
>NW_026035580.1:0-206 GCF_019186545.1 Solanum stenotomum
AAATTTGTATACAGACTAAGAGAACATTTGTGACACCATAGATATAAGTTCTAATTCTTTTATATTGTCTTCCAATATCTCTGTCTCCGTAATAATTTTGCATTTAGTATTATTTCTAAATGCTTAAGTTTACCTGATGCTTACACAATTCCCTTGGATCTAAAGTCAATATCAAATCCAGTGGGGTTTAGAGGTTCAAAGGTCCA
>NW_026035581.1:0-227 GCF_019186545.1 Solanum stenotomum
ATGGTTTGATTTTTAGCCAAGGATATGACAAGGTCGATAGAGAGGCCATCAATGATAAGCTAAGATACATGAATTCATAAAAATCTTCAATGTATGAGCTAATGTTGGTAGATAATGGGATTTTGTTACACGATTGAAATCAAAATTCAAGTTCATTGTGAGTCTATGTTCGTGGTAGTATGTTTTGTCAAGGTATGGTTTGGTAAGGTAAGAAATGATCGATCACA
>NW_026035582.1:0-253 GCF_019186545.1 Solanum stenotomum
AAACGAGCGGCCTGCTGAGACTAAAGACCGAGTCTCAATCCGCAACTGTAGTCTCAAACCTCGAACAAAACAACGAACCCTCTCCTCCTCGGTAGGTAATATCATGGCGGCATGCCTGGAGAGCTCGTGGAACCGGGCCTCATATTCTGATACTGTCATGGAGCCCTGCTCTAACCGAGCAAATTGATCTCTGAGCTGATCTCTGATGCTCCTGGGAATAAATCGCGCCAAGAAGGCCTCTGAAAACTCAGTC
>NW_026035583.1:0-755 GCF_019186545.1 Solanum stenotomum
TGGCGCCTTCTAGCAATTGTTCAATCCTATTTGTGATCATAGCATTACTTTCCTTATCAAGCATTACCACAAGTCATGCTGCTCGTAGCCTTCTGCAACTTCCAAACTTGCCAACGATCCCCTCGTTGCCTCAGCCAACAATGCCACAATTACCCACTATTCCCAATTTGCCAACAGCAGCCACATTGCCACCATTGCCAAGCATTACATCTTTGCCAACACTTCCAACAGCTAGTAAACCATTGCCATCTTTGCCTACGTTGCCCTCTGTCCCGAAAATGACTCTGCCTCCAATGCCTGCCAATATTCCTCTTCCCAACATGCCATCACTTCCGAACATTCCCACAATTCCAACACTTTCACCTCCTCCATCCAACTAACCTCGCGATTTCCCACATTTTACCTTTCTTACCACATTGGTCTCTACCATTTGATGTTTTTCCTGTTCTTTTTTCATTTGTAATGCCGCATCTTATCATTTGTACTCTATATATATGAGTGTTGTGTGTTGCTTATACAGAAAAAAAGACTTAGTATTACTGCGATGCAGTGTTTATTCTCTTCCGTTATACATGTGTATTTATCCGTTCAAATAGCAACCTAATTTGCATTTTTCGAACAAATTGGATCATAACACATAATTTTTTTGAAACTAATTTGATCATTAACTAAAAGAAACCGAGTAAAGAAGTTTAACACTATATTGAAAAACAACATATTTTCGGGTGGGCATAATACATATATTGACCCCTAAA
>NW_026035584.1:0-413 GCF_019186545.1 Solanum stenotomum
TTTTATTTATTTCCCATTTTATTTCTGTGTTATTGAAGATTCCTGAATAATACCTGCAATGATGTTCTATCGTAGTGTCATCATACCTGTATTTTAATATTCCTCCATAACTTTTTTCACTCGCATCTGATTCTATTATATAAGTATTTTTTTTATTCTCATCTGGAAAATATAGTTTAGGTAAGTTTTTACATAATAATTTTACCTTTTGTATTTGTATTTGGTCTTTTTTATCAAACTGATATTCTATATCTTTCTTTAATTTTTGTTGTAATGATTTTAAATTTTCTGCTAATTTTGGTATATATTCCCTTACTTGATTTACTAGTCCTAAGAATGATTGTAATTTCTTTTTTGTGTCTAGTTGTTCATTTGAGTTAATTAATTTTTGTACTATATGTTTTTGCATTTTT
>NW_026035585.1:0-216 GCF_019186545.1 Solanum stenotomum
TTGTCAAAATATCCTTAAAGAACTTTTTAAAAAAATTGATATGTTATATATAGCCATTATAAAGAAAAATAACAATTTTATTAGGTACTAAAATATTGTAAAAAGAACTAAAATATTGTATTCCCTCCAATATATTTAACACTCCCTCCAATTTCTAATTGGCCAAAAAATGAATTCATAAAGAAATTAAAAAGCTCACCACTATACGTTCTTGCC
>NW_026035586.1:0-1085 GCF_019186545.1 Solanum stenotomum
TTGAAACCGGTAGGCGAGGAAGCCGTTTGGGGGAGTAAACAAAGTTGAGGCGCTGATAAGAAGAAAGTATCCGCTAAAGTACGATGCTAGTAGTGACAGGAAAACATGATAAAAATAATCTAGTTCATAATGATCTAATATGAATTTAATCAATTATGAATATGATAGGAAGGAATAATTTGAAATAAAAAATCTGCATAATAAAGAACATGACTACTTACCTTCATAATGAAATGATAAAAAACTATGAAACTTTAATATTATATGTACTTAAAGATATAAAAATAATTGAATTAAGAAGACTCATATGGGAAAAAATATTTGATAACGAACCAGAAGATATATTGAACCAACAATGGTATGAAATAGACTTACATGATTTAGACTACGAAAGAATAGAATGGTACGATTTATTAGAAATAAATTCAGATTAAAATGAATTACGAATATTTACAATATTAGATACAATCTATGGAACATATAAAACTATTAGAACAATTAATAGAGGAAAATTTATCTATGTACCAAAGAACCGAAGATATGTTATATCTTGAATATATCATAAATAATATTAAAGAAATATTCAGATTAAAACAACTATCGGAAGAATATTACAATAAATATTATTACATTTTACCATGAATTTCACACTACCAAAAATTAACATTAAAAGGATATCAAGATTAACACACTTAGCAAAAGAATACTACAATAAAATCTTTAAAATAAAATACTCACTTATCACACTACCACCTACCACACTACCACTTCCATAAATCCTGCACATGCACACACTACCCACTTTATTGACTATCTTACATTACATTCAATAATAAGACTAGTATATTTACAAGTGTCTTTTTTCTCTTATCTCCTTCCATCCGTATCTTTTTTTCTTGTCTTTGACTACTTTACACTTGCCATACTTTACATGCTATATTTATGACATACTACTATTACTATTATGACTTTTTTACATTTTTACGTGCTAACTTTTTCTTTCTTATCTTTTTGACTTGTCTTCTTCTTCTTATCTCCTTCCGTCTTTATCTTATTTCAGCTGGACATCGGGAATCACGTTATCT
>NW_026035587.1:0-900 GCF_019186545.1 Solanum stenotomum
GTAAATCGCTAACCGACATTCGGATGTCACTTTTAAAAGTAATTAGATGAAATAAAAATATCGACCTCCGGATGTCGCTTTAATTAATAGTCGAAATAAAAATACCGACCTCATGAGGTCGGTATTTTAATTACATACTATTTAATTTTTACCGACATTCGGAAGTCGGTATTATGAAATATTTAATTGAGAAAAAATTTCGACCTCAGGAGGTCGGAACTTTTAATGAATTACAATAAAAACCGACCTCTTGATGTCGGTATTATTTTCTCAATTAAATATAAAAAATACCGACCTCATGAGGTCAGTATTTTATATTAATTTATTTTTACTATTTAATTTTACCGACAGACGGAAGTCGATAGTATAATTTTTTTTATTTTTTATTTTACACAAAACCTATTGAGAAAAAATAAAATATTGTTATTTATATATATATATATATATATATATATAATTATTTTAATATAAACTCACCTCTTGAGGTTGATTTTATTAATTAAACATATATAATTTAGGGCTAACCCATCGGTGGCCCCTTAAATTTGGCACGAAGTTTCACTTAGGCACCTTAAGTGGGCGATGTTCATTTTAGACACCTCATGCAGGGTCTCGATGTGTCATTTTGACACTTTTTGCTTACATGGCTTAGTGAGTGTAATACACTTGTTGAGCGCGCGTGAAAAACCTATTTAGTCAATTTTTTAATTATTTTTTTCTTCTTCTTTCCCATTTTCAGCCACCATTTTTGCAAACTGAACTATCCAACATGGTGAATAAAAATAGTTACAGTAAAATGATGAAAAATGATGGAAACTATTTTAGAAATTTAGGAATAGACCCATTTCAAGATTAAATATTAAATTATTCATCAGATTCTTTCTTGAAAGAATTTAATAT
>NW_026035588.1:0-711 GCF_019186545.1 Solanum stenotomum
CGGTTAGAGAAACTCCCACAGAAGTTACTATATTTTTATATACATCAGTTTATTGTATTTTTATATACATTTCAGAGTTATGTTGTATCCTTGCATACACACAGATTTCACAGCATGTTTTTAAACAATTTGTTTCTTTATATTGCACTTGTTTTAAATTGCTTTATATTGAAATGAGTTCAGTCATATTTAGTTGAGTATTCAAAGTTGAGTATCCAGAGTCGAATATCATATCTTTGAGTCGAATATCATATCCTTGAGTTGAGTATCTAATCTCTGAGTTGAGTATCTTATCCTNTTCTGAGTTGAGTAAGTTTGAGTAGTTTGGAGTATTTCTTGAGTTGAGTAAGATTTAAAACAGGCAAGTATGTTTCCTTTTTATCAAGTTTCAAGCTTATGTTTATGTTTTAGAATTCCCCTTACATGCTCGTACATTCCACGTACTGAGCCATTTGGCCTGCATCTTCTCATGATGCAGACACAGGTATTCAGGATCATCAACAGGAGCTTCGTTGATACATCCGAGAGTTCGAGTTAGCTATGGTGAGCCTCCTTGCTTTTCAGAGGATTTCATTTACCTTTCAGTTATATCAGTTGTTAGGATATCGTGGGTCTTGTCCCGACTTCCATCTTTATCAATTAGAGGCTTCATAGATAGTCAGTACAGTTGAGAAGTCTTTATATTATTAAATGTTTTAAAGACTAAAGTTG
>NW_026035589.1:0-711 GCF_019186545.1 Solanum stenotomum
ACACTAAGAAACTCTAAACCCTAGAACTACAATACCCCAAAAAATACAATAAATCCCTTTAAAACCTTAAGCCCTAAAAAAATCCTAAACTTAAAATCTTATTCCCTAAAACCTAAGTAACCCTCAATCTTCAGTAATCCAAAATCTTAAAAAACCCTAAAAACATTTTAAAACCCTAATCATAAAAATAATAATCCTAAAAAAAATCATAAAACCTAAAAAAAACAATAACCTAAAACCCGAAATCCTAAACCCTAAACCATAAACCATAGTACCTAAGGGCCTAAACCCTTAACCCTAAACCTTTGGCCTTAACCCTAAACATAAAGAAACCATAAAAAAAAACCCTTAAAACCTTATAAAACTCTAAACCTTAAAAAACCCTTAAAAAAATCATAAGCCCTTATAAACCTGAAAAAAAGTCAATCAAAATGTTTAAACCTAAAACCCTAAGACCTAAACCAAGAAATAGAACATATGCTAAAAATCCCGCAGAAACACTAAATTGTAAAGCCTAGGAAACTCTAAACCTTAAATCCTTATAAATCCTAATACCCAAGATACTAAACCCCAAACCCAAAAAACTCTAAAAAAAAAAAAAAAAAACCTATTTTAGAACCCCTACAAAACCCTAAAAACGTTTTAAAACCCTAATCATAAAAATAATAATCCTAAAAAATTCATAAAACCTAAAAAAAACCTTAACCTAAA
>NW_026035590.1:0-448 GCF_019186545.1 Solanum stenotomum
TTTTTAGGATTTAAGGTTTTGGGCGTAATATTTTCTAGTGTTCTATTTGGTTTAGAGTAATATTTAGGTTTAGGGTTTTAAGGTGTTTAGGATTTCTATGGTTTTTTAACGATTAAGGGGTTCTTAGATCTTAGGGGATTTATAGGGTTTTTAGGGTTTTGGGTTTTTAAAATTTTAGGGTTTTAAAAGTCTTTTAGGGTTATTTTTATTTCTTAAAGTTTAGGGTTTCTTAGGGTTTAGCCTTATGTTATTGCCTTACATATTCAGTACATTTTCTTGTACTGACGTCCCTCACGGGGGACGCTGAATTTCATGCTGCAGGCACATGTACTTCAGCTAGTAGACCTCCACGGTAGGAGCAAATGACACTCAACTACTTTTGGTGAGTTCCAGATTGATTCGGAGCTTTACTGAGTCCTAGGTATATTCATTTTGGTATTGTATCATA
>NW_026035591.1:0-770 GCF_019186545.1 Solanum stenotomum
AGTGTGAAGGAAAATAATGAAAAAGATGATGATGATCATCACTATGGAGTTTCAGTCACTTGGAGGGTTCATCAACAGAAAAGGGAAGATCCACCACCAGAGTTTAACTTGGATTATTTACCAGCAAGAACACATCCTCCTGTTCACAATTAGTTAACAGGCCCCGCGCGCGCGGATGATTAGTTTTCTGATCCAGTATCTAACATGAATTTTGGAGGAAGTTAATTCATTTTATCATCATAACTAATTTGATCCCAATTTGAAGTTGTTGGGCTCTTAATTATACTTTTTGATGGCTGATATATATATATATCCCATGAACTTTTATAACTTCTAAGTTCATATTAGAGTGCGTACGTACCACTGTTTTCTATCTAATGTATATTAATTCTACTTATAATGGAAATTTGAGTTTGAGTTCTTGAATAGTTTATATTTAACTATATGCTCCAGCTCCTTAATTAGTATAGGTTTTAATTAACAGTCTTAATTATCTATTGGTTGTTAATGTAATTTTACATGCATTTAGTAATCCTAAGAAATGGTCATATCAATCCTATAAGGAGCCTATAATTAATTAGTATATAGTTGCATTTTGGATCATTTTCTTCAATGCGTCTAGCTAATAATTTGTAGTATTATTACTATTTATAAGCAAGCATTTCCTTATACCTTAGCTATAACGTTCTCATAATTTTGCATGGGGGACATACTTTTCACATGTTAAATTGAAGAACCTCTAAATCATGAATTGTTGCAAAAGTGAGAGT
>NW_026035592.1:0-352 GCF_019186545.1 Solanum stenotomum
ACTCATAACACCCCTGGGACTGTCGACTTAGATCTGGAGGTCGGCTGCCCCGGCCACAAGAACCCATCTGTGAACTATCTCGGCCCCGACTAGGACCGGCACTAAAACCAATATGGCGGTGCTGATCACCCTCCGATGCCTGGAGAGAAGCCTGGAAGGGGCTACTAGACTGACCTGACTGAAACCTCTCCTGAGATCTATCATAAGACTCTCGGGGTCTGAAACGGCGCCAATCATGGCTATCCTGTTGTCTAGCTCTCTTGCCGCTGCCCCCTTGGGCCTCGCGACGGAGCTGCTCCATAGTGCGGGCATGGTCCACTACATACAGAAATGAGCGGCCCGCTGAGACTAA
>NW_026035593.1:0-651 GCF_019186545.1 Solanum stenotomum
GTACGAGCATGTAAGAGGAATTCTAAACATAAACATAAGCTTGAAACTTGATAGAAATGAAACATACTTACCTCTTCTCAAACTTACTCAACTCAAGGAATACTCAAGGGTACTCAAAACTACTTAAACTTACTCAACTCAGAAGTACTCAAGGATAAGATACTCAACTCCGAGATTAGATACTCAACTCAAGGATATGATATTCGACTCAAAGATATGATATTCGACTCTGGATACTCAACTTTGAACACTCAACTAAATATGACTGAACTCATTTCAATATAAAGCAATTTAAAACAAGTGCCATATAAAGAAACAAACTGTTTAAAACCATGCTGTCAAATCTGTGTGTATGCAAGGATACAACATAACTCTGAAATGTATATAAAAATACAATAAACTGATGTATATAAAAATACAATAACTTTTGTGGGAGTTTCTCTAACCGACAACCATCACATAAGAGCTATAGTGATGATACAACGATCTACCTCACACTGCCAGCGCATCCTATACCCGGACAAAGGTATAGAACCTGAACTGCCTAATGGATCCACTAGTCTATTTCGAAAAAGGTTCATCTAAAAAGTATGACCCTTTTCTACCCATGGTGGCTATATGATTTATGGAGGCTGTGAGTTGTCTGAACTC
>NW_026035594.1:0-713 GCF_019186545.1 Solanum stenotomum
TGGCCTATGTACGTGATGTGAGTAGGGTTGTTTCTCCGGTTGAGTCAGTTCCTGTTGTTCGTGACTTCATAGATGTGTTTCCTACTGATCTACCTGGCCTACCCCCAGAGCGTGATGTTGATTTTCCGATTGAGCTTGAGCTAGGTACTCGCCCTATTCCTATTCCGCCATATCGGATGGCTCCTGCAGAGCTCAAGGAGCTCAGTGTTCAGCTTCAGGATCTCTTGGGTAAGGGATTCATTCGGCCTAGTGTATCGCCTTGGGGTGCCCCAGTCCTCTTCGTGAAGAAGAAGGACGGTACTATGCGATTGTGTATTGACTACAGGCAGCTGAACAAGGTGACGGTGAAGAATTGTTACCCCATGCCTCGTATTGATGATTTGTTTGATCAGCTTCAGGGTGCCGTGGTATTTTCTAAGATTGATTTAAGATCCGGCTACCACCAGTTGAGGATTAGGGCAGCGGACGTCCCTAAGACCGCATTTAGGACTCGTTATGGCCATTATGAGTTCTTGGTGATGTCGTTTGGGTTGACTAATGCCCCTGCCGCCTTCATGGACTTGATGACACGTGTGTTCAGGCCATACCTTGATTTATTTGTCATTGTCTTCATTGATGACATACTGGTATACTCGCGGAGCCGGAGTGAGCATGAGCAACATTTGAGGATAGTGCTCCAGACTTAAAGAGATCAGCGGCTTTATGCCAAGTTC
>NW_026035595.1:0-626 GCF_019186545.1 Solanum stenotomum
CAAGGAGTCCAATCAAAAGTGTTTCAAAGGACAAAATCTCAAATTCTAATCTAAGCATGGGTTCATTGGCAAAACGTTTTCTAAGCCATTATATTGATGAATTAATGTTTGATTAATGTTTTTAAGATGATTTCATCTGGAATTCCTTGAAGAACCCATGTTTTCCCTAAATTCCTAAATTTGCTTATGAAGTGGGTCTTTTGCTTATGATTCAAAGTTTATGAGATTGTGTTTGGATTGGATTGTATTAGTGACTCTTATGATTTTCTACATCTATCTATAATGAATTGATGATGTATGGATGAATTGAAAGTTGTGGCCTTATGGGCAAGTTATGATGAATTCTCTTGTGGTAAGTAAAATGGTTGGGACTTGAGTGTTGTTGATTATGGCTTTAGAGGATGGTAAGTTGGCTTAATCTCTTATTATGGATAAAATTGTTCTTGCTTAGTTTGATCCACTTATGGTGGAGGTGTTTAATTATGGAATGTATTATGAACATGGACTTGAAAGACATTATCTATTGAATTAAAGTGTTATCAAGTTGTGAAATGTTATTGTACTATGTGAAGGTATTCTTATGGTTATAAGGTGATCATGTACAAAGTGTTATTGTATTGTATATT
>NW_026035596.1:0-340 GCF_019186545.1 Solanum stenotomum
AAACTCTTAACTTTTGACTTGACTTGACTTGGAAACTAACTTCACTTGAGTTGTAGTTTTACTTGACTTTTGGAAGTACCTTGGAGTGTTGGAAACAACTAGGAAACATAGGTATAATACCTAGGAACATGTATAAAAAAAAATGGTAAATGAAAGGGAAGGATTGGTGTCCTTGGCACTAGGAGAGGTGCGACAGCCCAGCCCCTTTTTCCCCCAAAAAACCGACTTTTTCCCCTTGTTTCTTTCCAATTCTAAACCCTCTCAACCTCAAGGTTTCAGCAGCAACACTTAGAATCATAAAGACCCTTATTGTACAATAGATTCAACTCAAAAATCACAG
>NW_026035597.1:0-869 GCF_019186545.1 Solanum stenotomum
ATCTTGAAGGAAATTTATCAATATTCTCTTATCCAGGTCGAGTATGGGGAGAAGCAAAAAAAAAAGGGATTTATCCCTTGAAGAAATCAAGGCTGCCCAAACTTATATCTTACTAAATTGTGAGGAGGTTGAGCCATTTGTGAGGTAACAAAAGTTAGTGGTATTTTCTTAATGATATAAACATATCTTTAGTCACGACTATCAAATTAAACTTATTTTACTATGATGAAGTATGTTCATGCAACGTTTGCAAGAAGAATTTCCGAATCTATCTCAGGGTCAAATAGATGAGAGCCTTGAAGCAAATTTCTCTACATGTTTCAAGGAATTTGTAAGATTTCAAAACTACTATCTTTTATGTGGTAATGTGCTTAACTTGACTTCGGAAATTTTACTAAGTCTTACAATTTTTTCAAAATAGGTCCGATGCAATCCCATAGAGAATAAATTCTTGAGTAGTCTTGCCCGTGGACCATTAATAAGTGCTACATGTCATTCTGTTTATTTTGTTAATGGATACAAATTTCACACAGAATGTCATGATAGCGCAAGATCAACAATGACTAGTGGAGTTTGTATCTCAGATTCAAATTTTGGTGATTATTTTGGACGGATAAAAGAGATTATACAAGTGGAATACCCTGAAGCACCTTTGAAGCAAACTGTATTATTCAAATGTGAATGGTTTGACCCAACTATGAATGTTGGTGTCAAAAGGCATAATCAGTACAAATTGGTTGAGATTAATCAACGTCGTCGATATAAAAAATATGAGCCTTTTATTCTGGCAATGCAAGCAACTCAAGTGTGTTATGTGTCGTATCCGAACAAGAAAAAGGAAAAAGATGACTGGGTAGCTGTATTAAAGG
>NW_026035598.1:0-869 GCF_019186545.1 Solanum stenotomum
AAATACTTAGTTCAAAGCTATTTTTTTTATTGTTTTTATTTTATTTCAATTTAAATCCCCCCATTTTTATATAACGACTATCGAGTTAAATATTTGCTATTGACAATATTCTTCCATATTCTCTGTGGGATCGACCCCGACTCATAGTTGGGTAAATATATTGCATACGATCATTTATATTTCTTTTCAAGAAGTATATTTGAACGTTATCAGCTACCCATGGACACTCTACTCAATGCATCCGCCACCACATTAGCTTTCCCCGGATGATAGTGAACACTCGTATCATAATCCTTAAGGAATTCTAACCACCTCCTTTGTCTCAAGTTAAGATCTTTTTGCGTGAACACATATTGGAGATTCTTATGGTCGGTGAAGATATCAACATGCACCCCATACAAATAATGACGCCAAATCTTAAAAGCAAAAACCACGGCCAATTCAAGATCATGGGTTGGGTAATTTTTTTCATGAACCTTAAGTTGCCTAGAAGCATAGGCTATAACCTTACCACTTTGCATCAACACACAACCCAACCCAATACGGGAAGCATCACAATAAACAACAAAACCTTCTAACCCATCCGGAAGTGACAAAATAGGAGCGGACACAAGCCTTTCTTACAAAGTTTGGAAGCTTTCCTCACACTCATCCGACCACACAAATTTAGCCTTCTTTTGAGTCAACTTAGTCATAGGAGAAGCAAGAGAAGAAAACCCTTCCACAAATCTCCTATAATAACCCGCTAAACCCAAGAAACTCCTTATATCCGACGGGGTCAAAGGTCTAGGCCAATTCCTAATAACATCGGTCTTCTTAGGATCCACCTTAATACCATCCCACGACACCACATGGCCTAGGAAAGCAAC
>NW_026035599.1:0-266 GCF_019186545.1 Solanum stenotomum
TAGTTTGTAATTGATAGAATTATAGGAATTAGAATAGAGAAAAAAGGTCAGTCGTTAGTCTCTCACATGACCAAGGCTACCGATATATGATTTATATATAGTCTGATAATATAGACAATAGAGCTGTAATACAAAACAAAACCTATCCTAATTATAGAAAATAAAGGACTTGCAATTTACATAAAAGACTTGTGAATATCTACGGAAGAATCCTAATAGGATTCGTTATCATCTAACACCCCCGGCAAGCACATGTCGGGTTTGGA
>NW_026035600.1:0-553 GCF_019186545.1 Solanum stenotomum
GAACAAAGAGAGTAATAAATATTATTTTTAAAATTCTGTAAAAAAAAAGGTACTACAAATCACAATAGCTAACAATTTAAAATATTTTTAGAATCATATAAAAATTTCAATAACTTCTCAAATTTCATAATATATGACATAAGAAGAGGGAATAACCAATATATTTATAAAAAGAAATGACATATAAAATGAAATGGACAGAGTATTAGTTTTTGAAAATGGAAAAGGACAAAACACATATAAAATTAAAAGACATATATAAAAAAGTTGGTTTAACTCTCAAACATAAAAAGTAACATATGTTATTAAAAACTTTAATAAAAAGTACTATAATTTACAATAAATAATAACTTAAAATATCTACAAGACAACAAAAAAAAGACTAATTTTTGTACTGCTTGTGTCACATAAATTAGGATTGGGATGATTTTAAAATTTTAATTTTGGTTATACATTATAAAATAGCCGAAAAATTGAATGATATAATTTTTTTAAAAATAACCGAATGAATCGTCCTATCGATAATTACTTCTACTCTGTTTATTTTTACTTA
>NW_026035601.1:0-247 GCF_019186545.1 Solanum stenotomum
CTGGGCATGGATTTGTTATCCCCTTATCTCACTGTTTTAGATTGCTTTTCTAAGACCGTTACCTTAGCCATTCCCGGTATTCTTCCGGTGGTGTGGCAGGGATCTCGTGGTAGCACACCAGTTGGGGTTATTTCTTTTATTCGTGCTAGGAGGCTAGTGGCTAGCGGATGCTTATCATATTTGGCCTATGTACATGATGTGAGTAGGGAGGTTCCTCCGTTTGAGTCAGTTCCTGTTGTTCGTGACT
>NW_026035602.1:0-951 GCF_019186545.1 Solanum stenotomum
TGGCGACTCTTAAAACCAGTCAAAATATTTTTTCCTAATAAAACACCAATTCCACCATCATTTCTAATAGAAACCATAAAAATGTGCATGCTTTTCAAAAATCAAATGCGGATAGAAATGCTAGGAGACGCGAATTATACAGATTGATGCCACCTGAGGAAAAAGAGATTCTTCTAGCACGTCGTCGAGCAAAGAGAGTTGAAATGAGAAAACATAACTTATCTGAAAATTCAATGAATAATGATTTGGCTACTGCATCATCTTCTAATTCCACCATTGTTTCTGTTGCACAAAGTTCTAATCTTATTATGACAGAACGCATGTTGCTCCTATCAAAAATAGATAGTACTATGCCATCAGAAATTAATTATATCAAATTAAAAGAAGTATCAAATTGTCAATTTTGTAAAGCCATAAAATTTGAATATGAACCGCCTACATTTTGTTGTAGCAATGGTTCTGTTCAATTAACTTCACATGAGATTCCAATAAAATTAAAGAACCTTTATCTGAAAAATACAGAGCTATCAAAACATTTTAGAACTTACATTAGAACGTACAATAATATATTTGCTTTCACATCTCTTGGAGTAACTTATGACAAAGAATTAGCAAAAAGAAATAACGGTATTTATACTTTTCGGGTTCAAGGTCAGATGTATCATTTCATCAATGATTTGATTCCTACCAATAGAAAAGGAAAAAATCTCCAGTTATATTTTTTTGATAGTGAAAATGAATTCAGAAATCGAATGGCATGTTCAAATAAATTAAATGAGTATGTTGTGAGAACTTTGATGGAAATATTAAAAATTAATCCATACTCTATGTTTTTAAAATCTTTAATAGATGTTCCACAACTATTTGATTTTTATATTGCACTTAAGTGTGATTCTGGCTTAGATCAGCGTATATATAACTTTCCAACAGTATCAGAAGTTGCAGGAATAT
>NW_026035603.1:0-336 GCF_019186545.1 Solanum stenotomum
TAGAAGAAGAAAAAGAGTTTATGAATGTGGAAATAATACAAGAAGGATATGAAGTAGATGAAGCACTGCAAGAAGCCGAAAGAAGATATAATAATAATACCAATATAACTTTTAAATGTAAAGGATGTAAGATAGGAAATATGGATATATTTGAGGTAGACAGACACTTTAAAACATGCGAATTTAGAACTGATAATATAGGATATAGAAGAGAATATAATAACCAAGAAAAAATAGAAAACCTTGAATCAATACTAGAAAATCTGTATGAAAGTGACGATGAAATAGAAAGAAATTCTATAATAAGCCAAAGAGAGCTTATGGAATCTACTAGTT
>NW_026035604.1:0-280 GCF_019186545.1 Solanum stenotomum
CGTCTTTAGGCAGTTTGGTTGCGTAGATATCAAAAAAATACGCGGATTCAATAAAAAAATCGCCTGAAACGGACACCCGAGGCCCGAGTTATGGCCGTTTGAAGTTTCCTAAATTCAAAGCCACCTTCCACCTTTAAGATGCTGAATTTCAAACGGCCGTAACTTTCGGCTCGAACGTCCGTTTAACGCAATCCTTTTTTTGAATCCTCGTATTTTTTCGAGATCTATGCGAGGAACCCATCGCCTTGGTCTGAATTTCCTTTTATTTTTTTCATCATAT
>NW_026035605.1:0-307 GCF_019186545.1 Solanum stenotomum
TAAATTATATAACTCCTAATTATATTAAATTTAATTTTATTGATCAACAAAAGTTTATCAATATCAAATTTCATATATAAATCTCCTTGAATTGATCATCGGTATTTCTTTAATTGATAATGTATTTCATATCTAAACCACTAGTATATAAGACTTGATTTGTTAAACTACTCGAGCATTATATATTTATTAAATTAAACTTCTGTTGATGTGTAGTTAAATTTTATATATATATATATATAATTTAACTACACATCAACAGATGTTTAATTTAATAACTTTAATTTATCGATCAAGTTAATTTTAT
>NW_026035606.1:0-693 GCF_019186545.1 Solanum stenotomum
TGGGAGAAAAATTACTCTCTATGACAGCAAAAGACATATTTGACATAACTTGCACTAAGGTGATCGCTCATTCCCGCTAGCAACTTGTACACATGTATTCTCACAATACCATATGTCTTCAGTAGAAACAATTTACCACAGATGCTTAGTTCTAAAGTGTTTGTTGTAACTTTTTACATTTACAGCGGCAATCATTGTCTCTTGATAATGTCCATCAGATGTTGTCAAACAAAGTATTCCAAATTGAGCTAAGGAAGTCATCTTGGGGCAGCTCAAATAGCACGCATGCAACTTTGTCCATTCTTTCCTACATGGAAAAGGAACATACTCCACGGAGCACTACTGATAGGAATTCTAAAAAGATAAGGCCTTTGGAAAAAAGTGAGGTGGATGGGATAGCAACAACTACTGCAGCTGGTTCTTCAAATACAACGCCAAAATTTGAACCACCCACACCAACCAAAAAAGTGTAAAAGGTCAGTCTACATCTCACTTTCACACCAAACTATAAGTCACAATGATTATCAATTCCACTTATTTAGGAGTATTTCAAAAAGTTCTGGTAAAAAAAACAACACCGTTTTAAAAAGTAAAGGTAGAATCATTTAATTGTACTAAAGGTAGTACTAATTGTACAGTAATTTGACCCTTTTGAAGTTAAAAGAGACAAACACTGCATCTTTAAATTGTACT